>NC_141066.1:25116599-25399099 GCF_041138505.1 Cibotium barometz
ATATTACCCACATCATCCCACACATCAATCCACATCATTCTACACCTCAATCCAATTCCCACTAACAAGATGGTCACTTTTCGCTTTAAACAAATCAGGTTTGATTATCAACTTTTCTTGATCTCTAGTTATTAGAATTTTTGTTCCACAATCAACCCGGTTAAGAGTACATGTACTCTACTTTTCACACTGACACAGCTTCTAAGTCTCAGCCATTACTTGGCTCAGTTTAAAGGCAACTTTTTCTCGACTCAATTCAATTAAGTCTAAATTTCCATTCTCTTTTGGATCCTTGATCCTTTTTCTCGACTCAATTCAATTAAGTCTAAATTTCCATTCTCTTTTGGATCCTTGATCCTTTCAAGAATTCAAGATTCCTTTCCTAGGGAATATAGGAATAAGTCAGTCTCACGAGTAGTTACATTCATCTAACTAAGCATATTTTTGGTCTTTTTTTGGGAAATCCTTTTCCTGTTCAAAATGTACCCAAGATTCTACTTTTTGAGAATCTAGAAGTATTCCCAGAAGTCAATTATGTTCGCGATTCCTCTTTCTAATTACAAATTTATCCATGTTTTCTCGATGCATTCCTATAAATATTTCCACATTCTTTTCTCAAATTTTTCCAAAATAAAATGTTCTCAATATTCCTCTTTTTGAGTAAAAGATTTATGCATACGATTTCATGGGATTTACAAAATCAATTATACCCATAATTCCTCTTCCTGAGATTAAAAATTAATCTATGTTTTCTTGATGCACCCCTATGAATATTTTCACATTCTTTTCTCTATTTTTTCAAAAGTTAAATATTATGGAAATCCCTCTTTTAGCATAAAACATTTATGCACCCAAACTAATTCATTTTTATCTAAATGAGTTATATTCATAATCATTTTCATAATTCTCATAAATTGAATGAATCTAGAAACTTTGTACATAATCTTCTTTATTTTTTTAACCAATGAATAATGCTCAAAACTCCCCTTTTAGCATAAAATTAATTATGCATAAATTCATTCTCTAATGATATAAATTTTTCCATAGCTTTCCCACATTTTCTACGAATGATAATACTCAAAATTCCACTTTTAACATAAAACTTATTTATGCATAAATTTCATATTCTAGTGATAAAGATTTTACATAACTTCCCCATATCTTCTATGAAATGAGAATGCCTAAAATTTCACTTTTAGCATAAAAATTAATTATGCATAAATTTTTTTTTTCTAATAATAAAAATTTTGCCATAGTTTCCCCGCATTTTCTATGAATCGATAATACTAAAAGTTCCTCTTTTAGCATAAAATTGATTTATGAATAAACCTTCATTTTCTAATGATAAAATCTTGCCATAGTTTCCCCGTATTTTCTATGAATTGAGAATACTTAAAGTTACACTTTTAGAATAAAATTTATTATGCACAAACCTTTATTTTCTAATGATAAAATTTTGCCATAACTTTCCCACATTTTCTATAAAATGAAAATGCCTAAAATTACACTTTTAGCATAAAGATTAGTTTATGCATAAACCTAAGCTTAAACATAAGCATTAATTCATCATAATCAAGAAAATCATGGTTTGTAAGAGGAAGCCTATAAAATAAAATGCTTCCCAAGCATGAGGGAGGTTGGGAAGAAGATAATCAACAAAAAGAGATCATAAACTTCATTGTTTAGGCTTACCCTTGGTTTGCTTGATTCTTTACCTTGATAGAATTGTGTAGCCCTCAAAGAAGAAGCTTGGCCACCAAGGGAAAAGGGTAATCTTCAAGAGAAGAAGAAGTTGAGTGAAGCCCCAAAGCTTCACAATGGAGAGCCAAGGTAGAGGGATAATAGAATTACACTAAACTGAAATCTACACTAGCATAGAGTTACTCCAATATGAAAATACAAAGGATTGGGGGTCACTTTATAGGTGAGGGAGGCCACCAACCAAGTCCAACTAGGAGGCTTTCAACTTTAGTTTGATCCATTTTGGACAAGTTTTGGACTAGTTAGGTCCCCTTTTCGGATCTAGTTTTAAAGATGTGGGAGAAGAGAGAAAATATCTCATTTTTTTAATTAAAAAATTGGAGTAATGATGCTTATTCTAGGCGCCTCCCTCATGAGCTCATGAGGTGTCAAAATTCTAATTTTTTACTAATTAACCCTCATTTTTTGACTATTAAGTACTAAGAAGAAACATACATAACTTATTATCAAAAAATAGCTCATTCATATCCTTAACACAATAATGGTCCATCGGACCAGTAATATCCAATTAACATCTAAACATTTCTCCATGAAAATTTTAGTTATACAGGTTCTCCATTCGTCATTCCACAATTTGGGTCTACTGGGCCAAGGTCAAGCTATGAACAATCTATCAGCACAATCCACTTATCTCATAGTGATCTGCTGAAAGTCTTGATCGTCTATCAAGCTACTAACATCATCACTGGAATTCTCTTCATTCATCATCATCATGATTCATTCAACTCGTCTACTTTCAACCAAAATTCAGAATATCATCATCCTTCAATCAGAATCCAAATCAATTCATCAAATTTCAACCAGAATTCTAAAATCACATCAACTAGCATTTGAAAAATCATCATCTAGGATAGCATCAAGGTCTTAGATTTACTCGTATATATTGTCAATAAAGAGCTACAGTATACCCACAGGATATACGGGTAGTCACGGTCCTTGGGGTTATAAGGCAAATGCTATCATATCTAGGCCTGAAGCAAGTCGGGGATTCCAAACAGTTGTGGTACTTCCATCTAAAAACCCATTCTCCAATTTATGATTTTCCATTCTGATTATCAATTCATACGAGTTTTAACACACAACTACAATCTTTTGTTGGTAACTCATAAATTTTTGACATTTCTTGCTTCTTGGTTCATCAACTTCAACGAATTCGCTCTGATACAAGTTATGAGATCCCTGCCCTCTCTACGCATTGAACTCTGGAATGCTAGTAGTGGAAGTAGCAACCTCATGTGTAGGGCAGAGCTTCCCACTCAGGGCCTTGCCCAACGAATGTGAGGACAAGAGACTAATCCCTCGGTTCCTTCAAAACCAAACCCGAAAAAAACTTTCCTTGCCCAGAAAGCATACGCGATTCCTCCATGAAAAATCTTCTAACGTAGTCAAGGGCCTTAACTATCCTTTGTATTCCGACCAAACCCTTGGGTCACATGGCCGAATCAAAGAAGGAACTTGCACTTGGTTCATAGAGGCCAACGCTTTTTTTCCCATCAAAAGAGGCATAGCCGTTGAAATCTTTTCCATAGATCAAGGATTATCTTGTGACTTACTTCAACTATCATAACTTGAATAGAATAAAATTCCATTATAGGAGTCCATCAATCTAGCCTATGGGTTAGCCAGCAGTCCATCCAATCCCATGGGTTAGCCAACCACAATATTGATAGAATTCATTATAAAAATTTGGTTATGTTTTGTCCCGGGTACCTGGAAAAAGAGTTCCCTGGCCCCCCTAGCCAGCACTCATGCAAAAATTAAATACACCCACCACTTACGCACCCGATTTTCTTAGATTCAACTATTTCCAAAATAGCATTGCAATAAAACCACAGTGTTTTCATAATAATCCTCAGTATTTCAGTTTCTAGGATCCAATTCCAACTTTCCTACTTTTCAATCATGAAATCCAATTTCCAATCATTCCTTTCTCGGCGTCCCTATGACATCATCGGCAACCAAAACCCTCACCACCTGGTCAGTCCTCCCACTAGGCTCACCTAGTACTTCACTCAAGGGCCTTTTCAATAGTTCCTAGCCCATAGTACCCACAGGAATATAATCTCATAAAATCAATATTCCATTCATTCCTTCCTTAGCCTACTTATGGCATCATTGGCAGCCAGAACGCTCACCACCTGCTCACTCAAGGGCCTTTTCAATAGTTCCCAATCCATAGTACCTAAGAATATAGGAATATAATCTTATAAAATACATATGGACTCTCCGTTGAAGATCAGCTAGATCAACCAACAAGATCATGTAAAAGAGTCATGAACTCATCCGTTGAATACCAGCAACCAAATCCATGCCCGTGTTCAGAAAACAACTATAACTCATTTTCTTCCCTCTAGGTGACCTAGAGCTCGAGCACCGTATGTTAGCATGCTCTAGGTTCCTTCGCACGTGACCTAGCGCTTCACTCATATGCCTCTTCCATGATTCCTCATCCACCATACCGGAAGCTCACCATTTCAAGTGAACCGAGGTTGGTCAAGTCCTTGGCGGAGATCTTGCCACCCGAGACATCCTTCTTTGACTCTCCGTCAGCTGTTGTAACATTTCCACTTAGGTCCCAACCCACGACCTCATTCCATAAGATAGTCAAAACGCTTCCCTTAGCATTTTTGATGTAAAACAATCATTAAAAAACAAGTTTCACATACAAGTACAATTTCCAAACAAAATTTCCATATTTCCTTATCATTTCTCATTTTCTCACATTTTTCTACATCAATTCACATCACATCCTTTCACATAAATTCACATCCATTCACATCATCCCACATCAATTTACATCCATTCACATCATCCCACATCAATTCACATCCATTTACATCATCCCATATCAATTTACATCCATTCACATCATCCCACATCAATTCACGTCCATTCACATCATCCCACGTCATTCCCACATTCATTCACATCATCCCACATCATTCCCACATTCATTCACATCATCCCACATCATTTCCACATCATCCACACATCAATCCACATCAACCACACATCATCCACACATCACTTCTCATAACTCCACATCATTCCACACATCCCACACATCACTTCTCATCACTCTACATCATTTTTGACACTCCACATCCTTCCACACATCATTGCACATCAATCCACACATTACCCACATCATCCCACATATCACTACTACACATTAATCCACATCATTCTACACCTCAATCCAATTCCCACACTGACAAGATGGTCTCTTTTCGCTTTGAACAAATCAGGTTTGATTATCAACTTTCCTTGATCTAGTTATCAAAATTTTTCTTCCACAATCAATTCGGTTAAGAGTACAGCTACTCTACTTTTCACACTAACAGAGCTTCTAAGTCTCGGCCATTACCTGGCTCAGATTAAAGGTAACTTTTTCTTGACTTAATTTAATTAAGTCTAAATTTTCATATTCTTTTGGATCCTCAATCCTTTCAAGAATTCCATATTCCTTTCCTAGGGAATCTAGGAATAAGTTAGTCACAAGTAATTACATTCATTCAACTAAGCATGTTTCTGATCTTTTTTTGGGAAATCCTTTTTCCATTCAGAATTCTAACATACCTCCAAGATTAACCAAGTTATGATTAAAGATAATCCTAAGTTTTGGATGCTACAGATTTTAGTAATGAATTGCAACAGGTTTTCAGTGGGTTTTTCAGCAGTAAAGATTCTAAGTGTTAAAATTAAGTGATAACTTAAGATTGAGTTTTTAATTAGTTAGTATACTCAAAGGAAGTCTTTAAGTGTGTGGATGGACATGCAAATCAAAATTTGATAAAAAAGTAAAACGTGATCTATTTTTGGAGTTGACTTTCACATACAGTTGATTCTGCCCACATGAGATTGTAGACCGCATGCGTTCTAGTAATTTTAAGTATCCACATGACTAGTATCTGATAACTGTGGCAAAGTTATACTTGTTTTGCAGATTGTAGCCTTGACAGCAGATCTGAGAGGCTTGCCAAATCTACAAGTATCTCTTCCACAAATTCTGGAGAGTAGACATGGATTCCCAATCAATCATGACAACATAAAATACACCGGGTAAGTACAAAAACACTCTTTTTACTATTTTGCTTTAAATTCTTTTGCGATTAAATAAATAAATCGATAAGCATGTATATGAGAGAATCTGAGTTGAGGTATGGAACGCTTAATGATTGATTTTATTAATTAAAAATGATTGCCTTAGTCTAAAGACTCATAGAATAAACACTTTTGGAGATAAAGAATTAGAAAATAGAATATTTGACCAGTTTATGACTAGATTCTAGGTAAAACCTTCATGAGGGGCTATTTTGTGAAGAGTTTATCTTTCCCTACGTTTAGGAATCAAATTTTGATGTAAAAATGAAATTTTTAAACGGCAAGAAACTCTACAAGAGTGTATGAGACTCTAGAAAGCCAAAAGTGGGAACAAAATCCTTTTGGACCTCCAATGGACTATAAGAATGATATGAGAAGGTTGCTCACTCCTCCTTCTAGTCATTTTGATCCTCATACTTCTGTTAACTTCCCTCCTTGCCTAAAGACACAAAGTGAAAAGTTGAGGCCATTTGATGTTAGATATTGTTGAAAGAACGGTGGAGGTGGAGGAGACACACACACAGGAGCAAACCCTAATGTATATTACAAACCCTAACCATAGAGGGAAGCCATGTCCACTCTCACACAAAGCATAATGCCATAATCCATAATGCACACAACACACTATGAGTTGTGTCCACACACATCTAGCCCTAGCTAATGTCCACACACTATGACCAGCTGGACACGCGGTCATTTATGTCTCACACATGTTCCTACCTAACATGCCAGCACATAGCATAGCTGGCTCACACTGACATCGAGCTTGAATCTCAACAGCCCCTCTCAAGCTCATGATGTATTGCCGATGAAGATGTAGATGAGCTTGGGATATCAAGACTCTCAACACTCCCCCTCAAGCTCATCCTATGTACTCCCAACATAGTCCGGAAGTACTCAAACTTCTCCCTGCTAAGTGGCTTCGTAAAGATATCAGACCTGCTCATCAGTCTTCACATACTGAAGATCAACTGTACCATCCAGCACCTTCTCTCTGACAAAGTGATAATGGACCTCTATGTGTTTGGTCCTTGCATGAAACACTGGATTCTTGGCCAACTGTATACTGCTCATGTTGTCACAATGAATGACAACTTTGCCATCATTAGGCTCACATAAATCTACCAAGAGACCCTTTAACCATACTGCCTCACAAGTAGCAATGGCTGCACCCCTGTATTTAGCCTCTGTACTAGATAAAGTAACTGTAGGTTGCTTCTTGCTACTCCAACACACCACGGCACTTCCAAATGTAAAAGCATATCCACTAGTAGACCTCCTGTCATATGCGCTACTTGCCCAATCATTCTGTGTAGCCACACCATTCTGTTGAGGTGTATACCTGCAAGTCAACTGTCTTCTTATTCCATGCTTCCTCAAGAAATGCTCAAAAGCTTTTGAGGTGTATTCACCACCTCCATCTGTCTTCAAACATTTAATCCAACAGCCATATTGCTTTTCTGCAAAAGCTTTGAAATCCATGAACTTTTCCAATACTTCACTCTTCTCTCTGAGAAAGTATATCCATGTCATCCTGCTGAAATCATCTATGAATGTCACATAGTATAAACTGCCTTTGATAGATGGGTTTTGTGCAGGACCCCATACATCACTATGTACGATCTCAAGTGGCATGCTACTCATATTTCCTTCTCTAGGAAACCTCAACCTTGCCTTCTTTCCAAACTGATAGGGTTCACAAACATGCATAATCCCATCATATTTAAATCTAGGCAATCCACTGACAATGCCTCTTGTTTGCATGTTCTTTAATCTCTGTATATTGACATGTCCAATCCTCTTATGCCACATATCAATGTCCTGTGCCACATTGTTACTTTTGGAGAACATGGCTGATTTTAGCTCAGGAATTCCAGCATCCAGCTTAAACAATCTGCCTTCTTTCTTGCCTTTAGAGCAATGACTCTACATCCATGTTTGAAACCTTCAACGAAGCAACCATGCTCGTTGAAACAAACCTGTAATCCCTGTTCCACCATTTGACCAACTGAGGCCAAGCTCTTTGTGATAGAAGGCACATACAATACATCAGACATAGACTTTGTTTGACCATTGTGCATGACCAATGGTACACTTCCAACATGTGTAATGACATGCTGGGTATCATCACCTGTCTCCACATAGCCTTTTACATCCATAGGCTTCATATGCTCAAACCATTCACCATGACATGTCATATGGTTTGATGCTCTTGAGTCCATATACCATGTGTCATCATTCTCAGCATTTGTTGTCATAGAACCCACAACATGCTTCATAGCAAACAAATGATTTGCAGTGCCATCATTACTGCTTGATGCATAGTTTCCACCATGTTGTACATAACTTCCACCATAATGACCACCACGTTGTCGTGCCATGGCACGTCTATGGTGTGAAACCATGCATATGAGGCCATCAAATGCAAATCCAGATGCATGGGATTAAGTGCCATGACTTGAGTCATTATATGATGCCTGAGTACATATGTTCATATTGTAAATGAGGTTCAATAAGACGAGCTGAGGTTGAGCCAGGTCTCGAAGCCTCTGTACATGAGTGTGGTGTGAATTATGGAGTTTTATGCTTATGGTAGACCTTGTAGTAGGGAACACCCTTCTCAACATGTATGGAAATGTGAGAGTATGTATAATGTAAGGATTGGCTTTGAAAGAATGCCCTTTTGAGATATCGTGTCTTGGAATGCCATGATTTCTGTGCTTGCTCAAAATCGATATAATCAGAATGCTTTGGATTTTTTTTAACTGATGCTACTGGAAGGTTGATGCCAGAAGATTTCAAGTTAGGGGGAGTTCAAACTTAGTATCTCTTTCTAAAGCTGCATTGCTGGTGCGGCGCCCCTCTCCAGTGTCTATCCAGGGGAAGTGAAGCTCTGTTAATCATCCTTTTGAGTTCGTATCAAGCTAGCAAAAATGGTGAAGTTTACCATCGATGAGCTGAGGCGCATTATGGACAAGAAGCATAACATTAGAAATATGTCTGTGATTGCTCATGTGGATCACGGTAAATCTACATTAACAGACTCTCTGGCTGCTGCTGGCATCATAGCACAAGAGGTTGCAGGAGATGTTTGCCTCACCCATACCCCTCAGGATGAGGCAGAGCGTGGTATCACCATCAAGTCCACTAGCATCTCCCTATTTTATGAGATGACAGAAACCTCTCTGAAAGATTTCAAGGGTGATAAAGATGGCAATGAGTACCTCATCAATCTCATAGATTCTCCTGGACATGTCGAATTTTTCCTCTGAAGCGATTGCAGCATTAAGGATTACAGATGGGGCACTGGTTGTGGTAGATTGCATTGAAGGAGTATGTGTCCAAACAGAAACGGCGACCAACAGTAGCACCCCTCCAGCAGCTGGACACGAACACGCAAGGTGGCGGATGGATTTTTTTAAGGGGAATATCCGAATAATAAGGAGGCGCAAGCGTATTTTTTAAATAGGGAAAATGCGATTTTTGGGCTGCAAAAGCAAAGCAAGCCCGATTTTCTGGTGGGAAAGAAATGGGGAAATGAGAAAAAACCAGAAAACGGCACGGAGGAAAGAAGATTATGCAAAAACGGGGAGGAGTGTAAAAAAAAATCAGGACCAGAGAGCAGATGAGCCAGAGATTCAAAAAAGTGGAGGATATCTTCTGTTCATGCCATGTAGGGTTTCGAATTACAAAGGAAATCAAGCTGCATCTAGTGATACGCCTCCTGAAACTTCCGAAAAATGAAGGTGACTGCTGTTGAATTCATGCGAAGGGCGACTCGTTGGACACTCTGGTGATAAGGCCCTCATTGCCCATGGACTGAAAACGAGCTCAAGAGAATTTGCTGTTGTGGTAGTTTGTGTAACATCCGTTGGCAATGTTTTGGAGGGCGCTGCTGTTGGCTGAGCCTCGGAAGCTATGGTGTGAGCCCATAGAGTGTACAAAGAGCTCAAGCATCCTCGAAATATTAATTGTAATTGAAGCTTTAAGATCCAGGAGTCGTGGCCTTCCCAATCGTGCTATGTTGCTCATGACCAGCCTCGAGCTACCAGTATCTAGTATGTTGGTGTTTCTTTGGGGTATGCTCCAATAGGCTGTGCATTTGTTGTTGAGCTGATTTCTACCTCTTGATCCGGAGCTCGGTTGTTCTCTGCTAGTATGTGTGTTATGATTATGATGGTAATTGTGTGTGTGATTTTGGGAGTGCATGTGTGATGATGAACTTGTAACCAAGGAAGAGAAAGGGAGAATGATACTAATTTCAAAGCTTCGAGAATTGAAGTGAATTGGCACATGTACATGTCAACAAAAATGGTGATGTCTTATGCTCCTTGAGGAGCTATCTATTTTGTTTCCTTGCTGGGATTTTGGAAGCTACTCTCACAGCCAGAAGTCTCGCGCTTTCCCAGCAACACCGCCCATGTCACGACAGCTTTGGTGAACCCGACGTGAAACTGCTGGGGTGAGAGTGTGGTGAAATACACACGGAAGCTATGGCTGAGAATCCTGAGGGTCAGGGGGTTCATTTTGACCTCGGAGTTATGCAAATGTTTCAGATGTTTACTATGTATATGCAATAGCAGCAAGCTACTGAGAGGGGACAAATTTCCACGACCAAAGCACTGCAGTCAATTGTGAAAAAGGTGGATCAATTTGATGGTAAGGACATCACAAAGTACCTGCGCAATTACACAAAGGAAATGGAGCTAAACAGGGTGACTGAGGAGGATATGGTTCGAAGCTTTGAGCTGGTATGTGTTCCTGAAATAAGAGAGCGCATAAGAGGATTACAGACAGCACATGGTGGCAGAAATTGGGAGGAGTTCAAGCTTGCTTTAAAGGATGAATATTTCATGGAGGATTCCGAGCGGGTGACCAAACGAACTTTCTTGGAATGGGTCACAAAACCCAAAATGGGAATTTCTGCCACAGAGTTGCTAAGAGAGTTTGAGAAGCGCTATGCCCAGCTGTCAAGGATAGAGCGCACAACTTTGGACAGAGAAAAAATAGAGCTCTTCTTACAAGCAGCTGGGAAAGATCTCCAAGAGAAACTGGAAATCCTCCTTGAGGATAAGGATATAGAGCAGGGGCTAAAGAATGATTGGAATGATGTCGAGGATGCGGTCACCATGCTAGCAAAGCGGCAGCGAAGGAGGGATAAAATGGTGATGAGCTCGGCAACCCCTATAACTACTGTTATCCCTGAGAATCTACCAAAACCAGCTGCTGCAATCCCAAAGGTAGAAGGGCCAATGGATGAGCTTATTAAGGGTATGCGAGACCTAAAATTGAAGATGTCCAGGATTGAGGAAAAAGGGCTACCATTAGGACAGGCTTCTATGCAAAGGCCTCAAAGCAAAGAAGGGTTTACATTTAGATGCATATGGTGTGATGACCCAGAACATGCAAAGAAAGACTGTGCTAGCTATAAAGAAGCCCTCAGAAATCAACTTGTGTTTTTCAAAGATGGAAAAATCCACCTTACAGAGACTGGTCTTCCATTAAGCACAAACTTTGGAAAAGGAGGGATGAAAAAACTGGTTGAGGACATGGTCACTGGACATGCCATCTCTATGGTTGAGGCAGCAACCTATGGGTTAAAGGTTGGTCAATCAAAGCAGGAATCTGAGAATGATGAAGATTATGAGAATGAAGATTTTTGGCCATCAACAATGGAACTAATTGCGTCAAAGAAGGTGTCTAAGCAGGCTTTGCATGAGGCAGGTGACTGTATACGTCTTGAGACTGGCTGGGACGAGCCTGTGGATTCTTTATCTGTTCATGCCTACATTGCAAAATGCCAGAATAATGAGGCACAGGTAGAGGAAAAGCGTAAGAGGGAAAATGAGGAAGGAGGACCATCAAAAAGGGTCACTCGTGGTAGTGAAAAGAAGGATCCTGGGCCATCACATATGCCTCCACTGCATAGCAGACCTCCACAGGAAGTATCAATGGAAGAAGTGCCAGCAAAAATGAAGCATGAGAAGGAAAAGGGTAAAGGGAAAAGTCCACTCTACAAGCTTCAATCGGATATTGAAGCCGCAAAGATCTCAAAAAGGTGCTTGAAGAGAGGATTCTAAACAGCAGGGTGGAATTTACACTAGGGGAAGTCTTGGGGATTGCAAAGAAAGAATTCCATGATGAGATAATTGATATTATACGAAGGAAAAGGCAGTCCATAATTGAATCTATTCCATCACAAGGGGAGGCAAGCACTTCCAAGACTCATGGAGTACAAGTACAACAAAAGGAAGAGAGAGAAAATGTGGTGGAATGTAATCACTCTGCTGAAGGGGCACGACAAGTGCGCTTTGTGGATGAGGATGATGAAAAAGAAGTTCTTACAAAGAGTCATTACTCTAGAAGCCATTGGGCAAGAGCAACCACTGAAACCCTTGTCAAGATAGGTGACTTGGAAGAGCCGTATGTCGCTCTAATTGATCATGGGTCTGAAATAAATCTTATGGCTAAAAATCTCTACAACAAATGTAAGTGGCCAATGGATGTAGATCATGGGTGGATGATTAAAGCAGCTGATAACTCATTTGGAGAGCTCTATGCAGCCTATCCAAATGTAAGGGTAACTATAGGGGATGTGAAAGATGATCAGAACTTCTTTGTTTAGGAGATGTCATCGTATCCCCTCATCCTTGGGCAACCCTACATTACAGCTGTGAGGATGGAAACAAAGGTTTTGGATGATGGCTCAGCATATGCAAGAATAAGGAGTAAAGATGGTAAGAAAGCTGTTCAGTTCTTGACAGTTTGCATTAACCATGAAAGGAACCGTGAGTCTCTTCGAGCACAGTCACTCCCAAAGATAAATAGAGAATTCATGAACTACAGGGAGATGAGGGATTTTGGCCAGGTGCCATTGTAAAGCGGGATTCCAATGGTACAAGGGAAAATGAGTTCTCGCAGGACTCAATCAATGTAAATAACTTTTCAACAAATTTTCAGGGATTTTGTAGCTATGGGTCACTGGTCTTTGTAAAAAGCAAGGACTTGAAGCAGGGTATGCGTCGACATGTACAAAATGAACAAAAAAGTGAGCACTGTGGTCTTTTGGAGAAGAATGAGTTTATTTCAAGGGTGCTTGATGAGGTGTCATTTGTGGATACTATGGATGTGCTTTTTGCTATGGGAAGAGCATGCTTACAGGGTGGAAATGAGATGGTAGAGGTGTCATCTGTGGGGATGTATGATATAATCCGGGAATTTGAGGGGATGGAATGTAAAAACATGAATTGTGAGATGGATGCTCATGTTGATACAAAGTATAAAACGGTTGCAAAGAAGGTGAAACCAGTTGCCTTGCCCTTGCCAGCAGGAAGCAAGGAGAAATTAGATGAAGCCTCTATGCAACCGAATCTCAGAGATCCGAAGAAAATTGGGCATAAGTTTACACAGGAAACCCTAAAAGAGCTGAAGATTGGTGAAAAGGATTTTCTGTTAAGGGAATGCTTTGAGGAGATGCTTGTAAAACATGGGAAGGCCTTTGCTTTTCAGCCGCATGAGATAGGCTGTGTTGATCCAAGCATAATAGCACCAATGGTGATCTTCACTGTTCCAGATGTGCCCTGGAACCTACGGCCGATTCCAGTACCAAAGGCTCTCTTGCCAAAGCTGATGGAATTACTAAAAGAAAAGATCAGGATGGGAATTTTGGAGCCATCATGCACTCCATATTCCAACAGATGGTTTACCGTGCCAAAGAAAAATGGAACATTAAGCTTCATTCAAGACATGCAACCTGTAAACAAAGTCACAATCAGGAATGTGGGAGCAGGTCCGATTGTGGACGAGTTTGCAGAAGCATTTGCAGGGAAAGCTATATACTCTATGGGTGATCTGTATTCGGGATACGATCAGTTTCAGCTGGATATACAAAGCAGGGACTTGACCACAATGAAAACTCCTTTGGGATTGGTAAGAATGTGTACCTTACCACAGGGAGCCACCAACTCAGTGTGGCGCATATGATGAATGGAATGAATAAAGTCTTGCGAGACTTCATACCACAAATAACTATGCCTTTTCTGGATGATGTGCCAATAAAGGGCTGTGATGAGAAAAATAAAGATGAGGATTTGGATTCGAAGGGGTGCCGCAAGTTTGTGGCGAATCATATAAAGGATTGTGATATGATTCTATCCAGGCTTGAAGAGGTGAATCTTACTTTATCTAGACTGAAATCAGTGTTTGGGGTTGGTGAAGTGCTAATAGTGGGGCATCTTTGTAGTACTAGTGGACGCCGACCTTGTCCAGCCAAGATAGATGCAATACAAAGAATGAAAGAGATATGCATTAATGTTACAGAGCTGAGGAGATTTCTTGGTGCATGTGTCTTTTATGTTATTTGGATTCCACATTATGCACATGTAGCAGATCCTCTTTATCAACTTTTGAGGAAAAATCAAAAATTTTTGTGGAGCGCAGTACATATTAAAGCTATGCGGAAGCTGAAATGTTTGCTCCAATCATCACCTACTCTAAGGAAGGCAAATTATGAGTGTGGCAGGCCTGTGATTATTACAGTTGATACTAGTCCTACTGGGATAGGATGGGCAGTAGGGCAAGATGATGAGGATGATCACAGGTATGTAATTAGATTTGGAGCAAAGGTATTAAGCATTCGTCAATGAAAATATCCGCAGATCAAGAGAGAGTTATGGGGAATAGTCACTGCTCTAAAATGTGAAAAAGAATATCTTATTGGAGCATCTGTACTTGTGGAAACTGATTGCTTCCACTCCTTGGGATGATTGCAAGCTGCACCACTCCAGATATTGCTATGCTTAGGTGGATTGCCTATATCAAGTCACTAAATCCTGAGTTTGAGCATATTGCAGGAAAAGATAACCCAGTCGCAGATATGCTATCAAGAGCCAGGTACGAAGATGAAGAAGGGATGATTAGTGACATTGATGATGTAGGTACAAAGTTCTACACTACTGCATATGCAAAAAGGGACCATACTTACCTATCAAATGCACTTGATTCTTTTACTGAGGAAATGTATGAAGGAGATTGGTTGCTTATTGGTCAATACTTGAGTACTCTGACAAGACAGGAAAATTGGTCTGACTCAGAATTTAAGAGGATCCGCAGAAAAGCATATGGGTATTTTCTAAAAGATGGCTACCTGTGGAAGCATCCTAAGCAGAGGAATGCTATGCCACAGAGAGTCATATGTGATAAAGAGACTCAAGGGAAGCTCATGAAAGAATTCCATGAGAGTCTCTGGGCTGGACATCGAAGTGTGTGGGCCACCTTTACCAAAATAAAGGAAAGATATTGGTGGAAAGGAATGTACAAGGATGTATCCCAATATGTGGAAACATGCATGGTATGTCAAATGTACTCGAATGTGCGACATCGTGATGGCCTGCAACCAACCTACCTACCTGCCATGCACTACAAATGGGTAGTGGATCTAGTAACAATGCCTTTTGGAATTTGGCAGATGCGGTACATAGCAGTTGCAAGAGAAGATTTGACAAATCAGGTGGAAGGGCATGCTCTTAGAACAAAGAGTACGGAAACAGTATGCAAATTTCTCTTGGAAGATGTGATTTGCCGCTATGGTTGTGTTGGGAAAATAACAGCTGATAGGGGTGAGCTAGATGTTGAAGAGGCAAGAGAATTCTTCTCTAGAATTGGCATCAAATTGGCCCTAACATGTGCTTACAACCCTGAGGGCAATGGTAAAAGTGAGCGAGGACATCCTCCAATCATTAAAGCTTTGGCTAAGGCATGCAAAGGAAGAGTACGAGAGTGGCCAAGGTTGCTACCATATGCCTTGTGGGCTGACCGTACAACTCATAGCTCAGTGAGACAGGATATATGCCTGCAGAATTAATGTATGGTCAGAAGCCAGTAATGCAAGTTGAAGAAGTAGTTCCAACTTGGAATGTGTTACCCTGGGTGGAAGGATTGAACAGGGAAGACCTCCTTGCATTGTGAATAAGGCAGCTGGAACCCTGAGGGCAATGGTAAAAGTGAGCGAGGACATTCTCCAATCATTAAAGCTTTGGCTAAGGCATGCAAAGGAAGAGTACGAGAGTGGCCAAGGTTGCTACCATGACCGTACAACTCATAGCTCAGTGACAGGATATATGCCTGCAGAATTAATGTATGGTCAGAAGCCAGTAATGCCAGTTGAAGAAGTAGTTCCAACTTGGAATGTGTTACCCTGGGTGGAAGGATTGAACAGGGAAGACCTCCTTGCATTGCGAATAAGGCAGCTGGAGAGGAGGCCTGAAGATGTAGAGCTTGCTAAAGCTCGTTTGAATGATGCAAGGTTGAAAAATAAAGAAAGATTTGATAGAAGACACAGACTCCGGCCAAAACCTATTGAAGAAGGTGATTGGGTCCTAATGTATGATAGTAGCCTTGACAACCAGTTCACTGGTCAAAGAAATTTTGTAAAAAGATGGTTTGGCCCTTACATTGTCAAGCATGTGCATGGAAATGCCACGTATACCCTGTGTGAGCTTGATGGAACAGAGATAAAGAATCTTGTAGCAGGCAAAAGGATCAAGAGGTTTAAAAGAAGATATGGCAGTGATCCTTTTGATTCACAAGAGACTCAGGATGAGAGGCTTGACAGTGATAGTATGGATATGGTTGAAGAGGAAGAGGATGATCTCCCTGATAATGTAGAAGATTAAGACGACATCCAGATATATGTGGATCTTGATGATGATTTGGCACATACCAGAGGATGTGCAGGTTTAGAGGGGGTGGATGTCGTGCCATGGCACGTCTATGGTGTGAAACCATGCATATGAGGCCATCAAATGCAAATCCAGATGCAAGGGATTAAGTGCCTTGAGTCATTATATGATGCCTGAGTACATATGTTCATATTGTAAATGAGGTTCAATAAGACGAGCTGAGGCTGAGCCAGGTCTCGAAGCCTCTATACATGAGTGTGGTGTGAATTATGGAGTTTTATGCTTATGGTAGACCTTGTAGTAGGGAACACCCTTCTCAACGTGTATGGAAATGTGAGAGTATGTATAATGTAAGGATTGGCTTTGAAAGAATGCCCTTTTGAGATATTGTGTCTTGGAATGCCATGATTTCTGTGCTTGCCCAAAATCGATATAATCAGAATGCTTTGGATTTTTTTTAACTGATGCTACTGGAAGGTTGATGCCAGAAGATTTCAAGTCAGGGGGAGTTCAAACTTAGTACCTCTTTCTAAAGCTACATTGCTGGTGCGGCGCCCCTCTGTCTATCCAGGGGAAGTGAAGCTCTGTTAATCAGCCTTTTGAGTTCGTATCAAGCTAGCGAAAATGGTGAAGTTTACGATCGATGAGCTGAGGTGCATTATGGACAAGAAGCATAACATTAGAAATATGTCTGTGATTGCTCATGTGGATCACGGTAAATCTACATTAACAGACTCTCTGGCTGCTGGCATCATAGCACAAGAGGTTGCAGGAGATGTTCGCCTCACCGATACGCGTCAGGATGAGGCAGAGCGTGGTATCACCATCAAGTCCACTGGCATCTCCCTATTTTATGAGATGACAGAAACCTCTCTGAAAGATTTCAAGGGTGATAAAGGTGGGAATGAGTACTGTGAGGTGAAAAAAAGAAAGAAATACCTGCCTCTATAGCTCTTCCACCTCCCAAACTTGGAAAAACTACCACGAACGGGGCACCACCAGCCACCGGCTGGAACACTCTCTCAACATTCGCCACCCACTCACACCATAAGACAGCTCAGAACCATGAAGGATAGATGATATATTCAGCAAACACACAACACCATACACACTGTATAAACACAGCAAATACACCAAAGACCAGGACTCCGGCCAGGATTTACTGCCAAGGGAATACACCCTTGCGTCTGACGACCAAGCCTCTGTCTCCCAGTCCCTGTAATCTCCAGAGGGCGCCCACACCAGCAACCCTTTTTCACTTCCTCTGTAGCCTGGCTACTCTCTGTCTGCTGCTTCCTGCTAATTGTCGTAGGCGAGCCCCACTGTCTCCAGCCCACACATCAGCACCACTTCTGCATCCAACACACACAAAAAACCAAGGCTCCCTCTCCGGTCAGCATCCACACACTGCCTGCAATCACCACCCACACAAGACCAGCTACTCTCACCAGAAGGCGCCCACACCAGCTAACCTTCACTCAGCAGCTCCCACTCTCTGTATGTCGTGACCAGTAGTTTCACCAACCCCTAGAGCCTCGCACAATCCTCAACACCACAACCCACTGCTCACCGCAGCATCCCAGATACCTAGCCCAAGCCACATCTCATGTACCCTTCCTCACAGCAGCCCTCTCTGCTTGTCTCACGCCCAACCATACGAGGCCCCCCACACACAAAAGGCAGCCCTCAATCAGTCACCTTACTCCAGTAGCTGCGCTCCTCACCCAGTAGCGCTAGCCTTCCCAGCCGTCAGCTGCATACACCTGAGAATCTTCTGGTCGACCAAGGCGGCTTTCTCATGCGCCTAGCTACTCAAACCACACACGCCTCCGCTCCCTGTTAGGGCTGACACCCCTCAGCTTCAGCCCTAACAACCAAACAGCCTCGCCTTCCAGCTCCTGCTGAACCCCGACTGGTTTTCTCCTCAGAGGCATAAACGGCGACCCCCTCCCGCTGCAGCCCCTTCGCAAGGCGACGAGCCCCTCTCTGTCTGGCGTCTCTTTCCTGCAAGGCGACGACCCCCTGTTGAGCAGCCCCCACTCTCAAGGCGACTCTCCTGGCCTCGGTCACTTCTCTCTTGCGATTCCCTTTCTGAAGACCTGCTGCTGCTGCAGCTACGTTCCAGAGGGCTCCCACGTCAACGCCAGCCGGTTCTCACAGCCGCCTCTCTCCAGGCGTCCCCAGTCTCAACAAGAACCTCTGCTCCTTTCAAAACGGCCGCCTCCTCTCTACACCCAGTTCTCTTTGCAGCCAGCGGGTCGCCTGCACCCAGTCGACCAAGGCCTCTTTCTCTCTGCCTCCCGCAGCTTCAATCTCTGAGCCCAAGCGACGGCTCCCTGACGTCTTCTTTTGCAAGGCTTCTGGTGATGCTGCAGGCGCCTCTCACTTAGCGGCTTCCAGGCCTCTTCTTCTCTGCAGCAACTGGCGACCTCTTCTACTCGTCAAAAGCGGCCCAACTTTTTTCCCCGGCTCTCCTCTTGCTACCACACCAACCCATCACCTTCTAGATTACCAGCTGGCCGCCACCTTTACCCTTCCATGTGGCCTTCTAAATTGGCCATGTGGATATATTAATATCATTTTTTTTAAAGGCCTCAAGCACAAAATGATGGCCACCCTCAAATATAAAAGAGCCCCTTTTCTCCTTTCATCTTCAGAAAATACGGTGCCAACCCTTCCAAAACCAGAGCTGCCCGCAGCTGCATCATTAACTTGCCAAACACGACGATCAAATTCCCAGTCGGTGCTCTGCTTAGTAACCATCTGCACACCGCACAATTGCCATAAAAACTCCAGATCTCCAGCATTTTCTCCGGAAAAAACACGTGCATGTACCCACTCACGACCAAACCGCTCAGCCTGTATACTTGCCAGGGCATTCAGAGCAAAGTTTATTCACACACCACACGCACCATATGTACATTGACCAAAAAACCCTCTCAGATTTTAGCCTGACATACTTTGCCCAACCCTAGCCTGCTGAATCATTTATGATCAGCAGAAAGCATATGACCACGTTTCCCTCCGTCAATTCTCTGAGCATCATACAGTGTAATCAGCACATCTCTATTCCAGGTGATCCAAGAAACTCCGTCATCTTCCACAGGCACAATTTTCCATCCCACATCCCATAACATAACACCATAATCTCTCGAAACAAAGCTTCTGACATACACACCATCCCGTCTCATCTCAATCCCAATATTCCTGATACGATCAGCACCAATATCGGAGAACCAATGCAACAGCTCTTGCTGAGAGTAAAAATTGATGAAAGCTTCATCAAGAAAAACCTGTTGTACCATAACACTTTGCTGTCCATCAACATAAGAAACCTCACCATCAAAACCAGCCACCACAGGCAAAACAAACTCCCCTTCAACAGGCACTATTGCCAAAGCATCCACTTCAGTCCCTGTATCCTCACCTTCATCAAAATCACCAAGAGATTCATCCATAGCAGTATCCATCTCATCTATAACAGCAGCATCATTCAAAGTCTTTTGGTGTTTCTCTTCCCTCATAGCCTCAATTCTAATCATGGCTTTTTTAACATTTATGCTCATCTCATCATCCAGCTCCAATTCAGGTTCATCATCCTGTAGACTGTCTATTTCCCACTCATCCCACACAGGTTCATTCTCCAAAGATTTAAAAGCAAGCTTTTTCACATCACATGCATACCTTTGTTCAGAATTCACTTGAACCTCCTCGCATTCCTCATGTATGGCCTCTTCTAGTTCAGCAACTTCATCACTAAGCACTTCCTCATCAATAACCAGGGCATCCATTTCTGCATCCTCCTCACTCGATGAAGTATCCTCTATTCCCTCACTAGTAGTGGTACTACTAGTCGTGTCATCACTCGAATCAGCTTCACTTTCCTCTTCATCATTGAGAGGCTTCTGGTTATCCATATTAAACTTCTTCTTATCCCCTCTCCTGTCATACAGAGTAATAACTCCTTTCCTCCAATCCTGAACAGCCTTCACCGCTCTCAGCCATGGTCTTCCCAAAATAATGGGGAATGCACCCATTCCTGCAGGCATAACATGACAATCCACAAGCACCTTGACATCAAAAGCTTCCAATTCCAATTCCTTGACCATACCTAAACATTTAACTTTCTGATGATTTGCCAGCCGAATTCGGAATCCAGATGCTTCAGTAAAATAAAGACCAAGCCTCTCCACAGTTGCCAATGTGATCACACAAATCTGTGCTCCACCATCTATGTATGCCTCTCCCATATTCTTCCCTTTATACCACACATTCACCACAGGACATATATCAGGCAACTCCTGAACAGATAGAACAGACGCTATCCCTTTGGCCGGCTCCTTCTCTCTCGGATTCACAAGTCTCTTCCACTGACGCTTCAAATTGGGAGCTAACTCTATCAATTGCCCAAAAGTAATGTTAGCCTTCCTTTCAGCCATGTCCTCCTGCAAACTATAGCTATCCTGCCCACCCCCTATTTCAGTTACCTGAAACTTCCTACGAGGCTTCCTCTTCTGCTTGACTTTCACATCTTCTCCTTCCTTCACTTTTCCTTTCTTCTTGCTGGGCCCTGCAGCATCCTTACTTTCCCTTTCCTGTGACGTCCGCTTCCCCAAAGGCATCAAATCAGCTTCTGCCTCCTTCGTCTTGTCAAGGGTGACCACATCTATCACCTTAGTTTTTCCCTTCTCTTCAGCTGTGATTCCACTCGGACCTGCTTGATCCCTGATATTACTACCATAATCATTCGACCTATCCGGTAACTGTGAAGGTAGTGGGTACATGTCACCACCCATTCGCTGAGGCTTATCACAATCTGTACTCAAATGACCAAGCTCACCACAATTCCAGCATGTAGGAATGAAATGACGGCCCCTACCGCGACCACGTCCATATCCTGCTTGTCCATCTCCCCCTTCATAATTACCTCGGCCTCTACCACGTCCACCACCTGTACTTCCCATTAAATTTAAGCTCAAATTCTTCATAGGATCAACCATCTGTTTCATATCCTGCCGCAATCCCTCATCAGAACCTGTAGGAACCATAGGTACTCCTTGACTAGCTTGAGGCACCATCTGCATAGCTTGGGCTTCAGCGGGCTTCATCCTCTCAATCACTGCATTCATGGGTGTAGCCTCCACTCTCCGAATCTCCGGCTGTGCTACAACTGGAATCATCCCCAGCTGATTCATCCGCTGCAGTTTCCAATCTTTTGACTTAGCAATTTCCACCGCATCCTCAAAAGACCTGGGCTTCTTCAATTCCACTTTCCAGCGAATACTCCTCTTAAGTCCAGCTACAAACTTGTTCTTCTTCATCATATCAGGCGGCACCTGGTTTTCTCCCAAAGCCCTGCATAGAGTTTCCCATAGCAAAGAAAATTTCTTCATATAATCATCTATTGATTCAAACTCACCTTGTGTCAGAGCTTGCACCTCATGCCAAACCTTGTCGGGGTCTTCCACCTTCTTAAACCTGTTGCTGAGTGCTGTCTTCAATCCATCCTCAGTCATCTCAATGCGTGGAACAGCATCCTTCAATGACTCCTCATAAGCCCTGTACCAAGTCCTTGCATCTCCCTTCAAACAGATGCTCAGCAGCCGCAACACCTGTACCTGCTCACTAATATGGTTGCTTATACATGCAACCTCCATCCTTTCCAAGAAGTCTGCCACATCCTCATTCGGACCACCATAAAACTCTGGGTAAGACATCATCTTAACCCCCAAACTTCACTTCCAATCCCAAAAAAAACCAAAAACACCTTCCTTCAATCTCTCACTCTGGGGCATACACCCTCGTAAGAGAAATCCCTGAGCAATCCTCTGTCAACTGAGCCACTCCTCAGTCACACAATGCCTGAGCAACTCCTCTGTGGGGGCACCAGAAGGATGTGAGGTGAAAAAAAGAAAGAAATACCTGCCTCTATAGCTCTTCCACCTCCCAAACTTGGAAAAACTACCACGAACGGGGCACCACCAGCCACCGGCTGGAACACTCTCTCAACATTCGCCACCCACCCACACCATAAGACAGCTCAGAACCATGAAGGACAGATGATATATTCAGCAAACACACAACACCATACACACTGTATAAACACAGCAAATACACCAAAGACGAGGACTCCAGCCAGGATTTACTGCCAAGGGAACACTACAAGGGATTGGGCTCATACCCGCGCTCTTAGCCGCTAAAAATGACTTGTGAAAAAAAGTAGCGGGCCCGTGTATCAGCGCGTGTATAATCGCGGCCAGAGACATGCGTGTAAAACCGCGTGTACAGTACCTCTCAGACGCGCGTATACACGGCTGTGTAGCCGCGTTTTTTTTATAGACGCGTTAATACACGCTTGTATACACGCTTCTTATTATATTAGACGCGGTTATACACGGGTGCATAGCCGCATCCTGTTCAGTTCCAATGTATAGACGCGTTTTTACTTGCGTCTATACACGCGTTTCTTTTGTTTAGATGCGCTTATACACGCGTTATTGCCAGTTTATACGCGTTAATACACGCGTAATTTCCAGAGTATCCGCGCAGATACACGCAAGTTTTAGCAGTTTTGACACGTTTATACACGCGAACAGAGAGCAAAAAAAAAAATCCAGAGGGTGCTATTTGGTGCCTGAATACTGTTCCAGCATTCCAGCACCCAATAGCACTCTCTGGTTTAGGGTTTTTGGTGCATTAGACCATCCCATTAGACCATCCACGAAGAACATATGTACGAGGGAGATTAAGACAAGAACGACATGAATGCATACATTGTCATTACACGATTCAAGACAGCCATGAATGTAATACTATCGATCAATCAATTCAATATTACTATCAAAATTTCATACATGTATACAAGGGAGTCCATATCTCGAAGTAGCCCATGGCTTGAGTTTACAAAAAAATATATACAATCACATCCTAAATATGGAATGTGATACTACAAATCTGAGTACTACTCAGACCCAGATGATGACTCGGTGCTCCCCCCATGCTGAGATGAGCTCGCATCGGTCGGAATGTCCGAGGAGTAGTGCTCACGTCCACCCTCTGCAGCGGCGGTCGGTGGATCATCAGCAGCTTGTGCCTATTCAAGTAATATATAGTATATAAGTATATATATATATATATGCAATTCAATAAACAAAAACCATTCGTTACGAATTTTCAAGTACCTGTCGACCGTATGGTCTCATGGCCAACTCAAACTGCGCGTCCGTAATACGTCCCTCGGCTCTGAAGATGGCCCACGTGTCACGTTTGCTATGCCGGCGAGCATACGCAGTATCGTGGGTTGTGGGCTTCCTCCCCATAACGCGTCGCTGTATCATAATCAACACAATTTGTAAGATTAAAACAATTCATAGAATCAATGAATTAAGTAAACAATCAAATAAAGTGACAGGATACTTACGAACTCTGCCTCCCATGACTCGACGCCGCCAGATCCGAAATGCGAAGATCCAACGGTCTCCATCTGGATCCGTCGTGCCTCCACATGCTGCCTGCTCTTCACGCCACCCTCTGCTCGTTTCTTTGCCTCCTTCCACTCGCGTTTGTGCGCAGTGGCAGGTTTCTCGGCAGGATAGCCACCCGCAGCTACATTTAGCCGGTCATTGTACGCGAGTTTTTTAAGGTGAGATCTTTTATTACTTAAGATCTCCCTTATTCGCGTCCTTCCCCATACATCCGAGAATGTAGCATGTGGGGGATTGGGGTACCGACTGTGTACAGCCTCTATCACCTCCCCAACTAATCGGCTATTTTGATCTTTAAATTTAATAAAACAATTTCTATATGAGTTTGATACTACCCCACGCATGTACTCCATTACCTCCCTCCCCCTCGCATCCATCACTATCCCGCCCCTATCCGTCACATCATAGCAAACCACTCTCTCCATCTCTCTCATCTCCTCCTCTTCCGAACTGTCTCCTCTAACTCTTCTCCCTCTATCTCCTCTCTCACCTCGTGCCCTACTACCTCCCCCACCTCCCCCACCTCCCCCACCAAAGCACCCGCCGCATCCTCCACTCCCACTCTTCCTACTGCTGCTGCGGGTGGAGTCACGACTGGGGGATTGTCTACGTGACGGTGGCTGTGAGCCCTGACGTGACGGTGGCTCTGAGGGAGCATGTGATGGTGGCTGTGAGGGTGTACGTGAGTGTGTCTGGGACGAGGTATGTCTCCTCGGTGGACGTGGAAGAGGAGAAGCTGCATGCCGTCTCATCGGACTCGGAGGAATAGACGGCACTGGAGTGCCTTGGATACTCGCGGTAGGGGTATAGACACCAGGCAGGGAAGGAGGGGGATGGGCATACATATACTCTGTAAGCTCAACCGACCAGGTTGGCGCCCAAAGTGATTCATCATCTCCATCAACCAATTGCTATACGCAAATGGATCGGATGAAGAACCTGGAATATCCATAAAGAACCTGCAACAAACATCATCATGTACATCATGGGCTGTCTCTTGACTCACACATTGTCATTACACAAGTCAATTGCTTGCAAACCATGAAATCTGAAACGCCGCAGTTTTCTGTCTGCAGAAACGCGTGTATAAACCCGTCAAAAAACGCGTGTATACACCCGGCAAAAAACGCGTGTATCTGCGCGTGAAAAAACTCTGCACACAGGTTACACGCGCTTCTACACGCGTTCGTACACGCGACCTGCGAAAAAAATTTCTCGAAAAGACCGACCCCCCGACAAAGACAGAATGTCCTTATAAAAGGACCAGCCATTGTCGCCCCTGTCAGGATACAGCAACCCAATCGTGTGCAAAAAGACAAACCCAAAGAGCAAAGAGCAAAGTAAACAAATCTGACAAAAGAGACAAGGCACAGGACAAAGTGACTCACCTCTGAAAAAGTGAGTCCTCTCTGCTCCTTCTCTGCTCCCTCCTTCTCCCGTGTGTGTGCTCCTTTCTCTGCTCCCTCCTTGCTGTTGGAAGAGGCGAAAACAGGCGAAAACGCATGCACTGTTGATTTCTAAGTTCAAAATCTATATTTGGGGAAGGCGGGCTATTTTTAGTTTAAATACGCCGCCGCGTTTATGTTCGCGTTTATAAACGCAGGTATATTCGCGTGTACATGATTTTAGCTGCGTTTATACACGCGTTTTGCAGAAATTAGCCGCGTGAATACACGTGTTTTTTAGGAAGTACCCGCGTTTATACACGCAAGTTTTAGGAGATAGCCGCGTGTATACACGCGATTTTGTGCTTTCATTAAAAATATATAATGAGTTTGTGTTTTCTGGTTTGTACACAGGATGTCATCAACCTCTTCAAGCAGTTCTGGGGAAGATGAGACAATGCGTCATCGTAATCGCGATGTGTGGTTGGGACAACGGATCAAATGTATGTGTAATCGATGTCAAGGATGCATTGTACGAGCACGTCGAATTACCTTGAATCACATCTCCATGTATGGAGAATGGAATCAAACAGGTTTAGAGGTGAGTAGATGTAAATTGATGGTATTCAAATGACTCATGGTATCCAAATTAAATTAATAGAGTTGTAACATATAATTTGATAAATTGAAGCAGGATGCAGTACCACACCCTAACATGGTACCCTACGCGCGACGAGAGCACGTAAAGCGTCGACGAGATGATGCTGGAGCTTCGGGATCTATTGTCAGAGATGAGTGGGAAAGGGACGACAATAGCCCTGCACCCCACGAAGTTGTGGAAGAGGAGGTGCTTGATGATATGGTGCGGAATCTTTTTAAGGATGATCCCAAAGGTATGGACGACGATGATATGGAACAAGAGCATCTTTATAAAGCTTCATCGACACCGGTGTTTGAAGGGTGCACATTCTCAGTTTTACGTGCTTCCCTTGAACTACTTAATATACAAACAGTTTATGGATGGAGCAATGCAAGTCTTGACGCATTGTTGAAGTAAGCATTCTAACTTATAAATTTGAATTAGTGGTTTAAGGTTTAGGATTTAAGACTAATAATAATTGATGATATTGGATGCAGGCTATTGTCAAACATGCTTCCAAAGGAAAATAGACTGCCCACCTCAAGAGACATAGCGAGGCGCTATGTGACATCTCTTGGAGGACTGGATTATGATAAAATACATGCATGCATCAATGATTGCATTCTCTTTCGTGGGACGCATAAGGAGGCTCTGACATGTCCCACTTGCAGTGAAGCAAGGTACAGAACAGATATGAAGAGTTTTGATGTACCTCGTAAAGTCTTGCGACACTTTCCTATAATTCCTCGCATCAAACACATGTTCAAGTGCAAATCCATAGCAGAGCTCATGTCATGGCATTCCTCACATCGATTGACTTTCGTCGCTTCTTTGTGTATGTTTTGGATGTCAAATGGCAAATGAACGTGGTGGAAAAAGGGCCTGATGCAACGATAAAACGCCATGCAAGTGGATATGTAACTATTGACTCTACAAAGTTCTGGCAAACAAAGAAAGATAGGCTCGTATTGCCACAACAATGTGAGCAGGTATGCATTTTTTTACTAATGTGTTTTATGTACATATATATCTAAGCTCGCGTACCCCTTGACTTTTGATATGCTAATTAATTACTGTACTGTGTGTATTTGAGTAGGTTATCTATCTACCAATGGTGCATGACATCAAATGGTGGTACGTCATCCCTATTGCACCACGTTCCAAAGTGATGTATAATACATTCACTGATATGGAGCATATGGAGGATGTAACAAGCCGCAATGAAGATGACGTCGAACATGCCATTGAAGATGTTGTGATCGATGATCAAGAAATAAGAGATGATCGTGATAATGAGGATGAGCATGCCATTTCTCATGATCATGAGAATGACCCTACCATTGAGGATGATGATGATGTTGATGAGGATGATCAGGACATCGATACCATTATCAATGGAGTACAGAATATCGATAGTGGAATAAATTTAATCGTAGCCTTACTAATTGATCAAATGGATATTGATGTTGATCGTTTGACAAGGATGGATCTTATTGAAGATGAGATCGAACCCTAACCAATCCGTCACTGTATGTTCTAAATTGATGACATTTCTATCATCTCATATGCATGATTTATTTTTGAATATATTTCATTGTTGTAAATGCATGTAGTGGGATTGTGTAATGATGTATACTGTAATGTACTATGAGATGGTTTAAGGAAAATAGTTTTTAATTTTGTTAAGGAATTCAGTTTTTTTTCAGTTTTTCTCTGCCATGCGTGTATTAATCCGTGTACAGTAGCGTGTATTTTTCCGTGTATAATAGCGAGTATTACCCCGTAAATATTATCGTGTATTTATGCGTGTATTACTGTGTGTATATAACCGCGTTTATACACGCGTTGATAAATGCAAAAATACACGCGAACTTAAATGCTAAAATACACGCGCCCGATTCTATTCAAATACAAGCGCGACCATACACGCGTTCGTAATTTATCGCGTGTATGAAACGCGTGTATGGCAGCATTGTCTTGTAGTGGAATACACCCTTGCGTCTGACGACCAAGCCTCTGTCTCCCATTCCCTGTAATCTCCAGAGGGCGCCCACACCAGCAACCCTTTTTCACTTCCTCTGTAGCCTGGCTACTCTCTGTCTGCTGCTTCCTGCTAATTGTCGTAGGCGAGCCCCACTGTCTCCAGCCCACACATCAGCACCACTTCTGCATCCAACACACACAAAAAACCAAGGCTCCCTCTCCGGTCAGCATCCACACACTGCCTGCAATCACCGCCCACACAAGACCAGCTACTCTCACCAGAAGGCGCCCACACCAGCTAACCTTCACTCAGCAGCTCCCACTCTCTGTATGTCGTGACCAGCAGTTTCACCAACCCCCAGAGCCTCGCACAATCCTCAACACCACAACCCACTGCTCACCGCAGCATCCCAGATACCTAGCCCAAGCCACATCTCATGTACCCTTCCTCACAGCAGCCCTCTCTGCTTGTCTCACGCCCAACCATACGAGGCCCCCCACACACAAAAGGCAGCCCTCAATCAGTCACCTTACTCCAGTA
The DNA here is from genome assembly GCF_041138505.1 of Cibotium barometz. Classification (NCBI taxonomy): domain Eukaryota; kingdom Viridiplantae; phylum Streptophyta; class Polypodiopsida; order Cyatheales; family Cibotiaceae; genus Cibotium; species Cibotium barometz. The sequence continues at coordinate 25,145,177 of NC_141066.1, forward strand.
GCTGCGCTCCTCACCCAGTAGCGCTAGCCTTCCCAGCCGTCAGCTGCATACACCTGAGAATCTTCTGGTCGACCAAGGCGGCTTTCTCATGCGCCTAGCTACTCAAACCACACGCGCCTCCGCTCCCTTGATGGCTACTGACACCCCTCAGCTTCAGCCCTAACAACCAGACAGCCTCGCCTTCCAGCTCCTGCTGAACCCCGACTGGTTTTCTCCTCAGAGGCATAAACGGCGACCCCCTCCCGTTGCAGCCCCTTCGCAAGGCGACGAGCCCCTCTCTGTCTGGCGTCTCTTTCCTGCAAGGCGACGACCCCCTGTTGAGCAGCCCCCACTCTCAAGGTGACTCTCCTGGCCTCGGTCACTTCTCTCTTGCCATTCCCTTTCTGAAGACCTGCTGCTGCAGCTACGTTCCAGAGGGCTCCCACGTCAACGCCAGCCGGTTCTCACAGCCGCCTCTCTCCAGGCGTCCCCAGTCTCAGCAAGAACCTCTGCTCCTTTCAAAACGGCCGCCTCCTCTCTACACCCAGTTCTCTCTGCAGCCAGCGCCTGCACCCAGTCGACCAAGGCCTCTTTCTCTCTGCCTCCCGCAGCTTCAATCTCTGAGCCCAGGCGACGGCTCCCTGACGTCTTCTTTTGCAAGGCTTCTGGTGATGCTGCAGGCGCCTCTCACTTAGCGGCTTCCAGGCCTCTTCTTCTCTGCAGCAACTGGCGACCTCTTCTACTCGTCAAAAGCGGCCCAACTTTTTTCCCCGGCTCTCCTCTTGCTACCACACCAACCTGTCACCTTCTAGATTACCAGCTGGCCGCCACCTTTACCCTTCCATGTGGCCTTCTAAATTGGCCATGTGGATATATTAATATCATTTTTTTTTAAAGGCCTCAAGCACAAAATGATGGCCACCCTCAAATATAAAAGAGCCCCTTTTCTCCTTTCATCTTCAGAAAATACGGTGCCAACCCTTCCAAAACCAGAGCTGCCCGCAGCTGCATCATTAACTTGCCAAACACGACGATCAAATTCCCAGTCGGTGCTCTGCTTAGTAACCATCTGCACACCGCACAATTGCCATAAAAACTCCAGATCTCCAGCATTTTCTCCGAAAAAAACACGTGCATGTACCCACTCACGACCAATCCGCTCGGCCTGTATACTTGCCAGGGCATTCAGAGCAAAGTTTATTCACACACCACACGCACCATATGTACATTGACCAAAAAACCCTCTCAGATTTTAGCCTGACAAGTACCTCATCAATCTCATAGATTCTCTTGGACATGTCGAATTTTTCCTCTGAAGCGACTGCAGCATTAAGGATTACAGATGGGGCAGTGGTTGTGGTAGATTGCATTGGAGGAGTATGTGTCCAAACAGAAACGGCGACCAACAGTAGCACCCCTCCAGCAGCTAGACACGAACACGCAAGGTGGCGGATGGATTTTTTAAAGGGGAATATCCGAATAATAAGGAAGTGCAAGCGTATTTTTTAAATAGGGAAAATGCGATTTTTGGGCTGCAAAACCGAAGCAAGCCCGATTTTCTGGTGGGAAAGAAATGGGGAAATGAGAAAAAACTAGAAAACGGCGTGGAGGAAAGAAGATTATGTAGAAACGGGGAGGAGTGTAAAAAAAAATCAGGACCAGAGAGCAGATGAACCAGAGATTCAAAAAAGTGGAGGATATCTTCTGTTCATGCCATGTAGGGTTTCGAATTACAGAGGAAATCAAGCTACATCTAGTGATACGCCTCCTGAAACTTTCGAAAAATGAAGGTGACTGCTGTTGAATTCATGCGAAGGGCGACTCGTTGGACACTCTGGTGATAAGGCCCTCATTGCCCATGGACTGAAAACGAGCTCAAGAGAATTTGCGGCTGTGGTAGTTTGTGTAGCATCCGTTGGCAATGTTTTGGAGGGCGCTGCTGTTGGCTGAGCCTCGGAAGCTATGGTGTGAGCCCATAGAGTGTACAAAGAGCTCAAGCATCCTCGAAATATTAATTGTGATTGAAGCTTTAAGATCCAGGAGTCGTGGCCTTCCCAATCGCGCTATGTTGTTCATGACCAGCCTCGAGCTACCAGTATCTAGTATGTTGGTGTTTCTTTGGGGTATGCTCCAATAGGCTGTGCATTTGTTGTTGAGCTGATTTCTACCTCTTGATCCGGAGCTCGGTTGTTCTCTGCTAGTATGTGTGTTATGATTATGATGGTAATTGTGTGTGTGATTTTGGGAGTGCATGTGTGATGATGAACTTGTAACCAAGGAAGAGAAAGGGAGAATGATACTAATTTCAAAGCTTCGAGAATTGAAGTGAATTGGCACATGTACATGTCAACAAAAATGGTGATGTCTTATGCTCCTTGAGGTCCAGCTATCTATTTTGTTTCCTTGCTGGGATTTTGGAAGCTACTCTCACACCCAGAAGTCCCGCGCTTTCCCAGCAACACCACCCACGTCACGACAATGTTGTGCTCTACCCCCTCTCAAATCATTCTGTTTGTGGAAACAATCTCTCGCCATATGACCATATTTCCCACAATAATGGCATTCCACATCTTGCATAGAATTTTGTTGGCCTTGCCAACGTCCTCTTTCACGGGGGTTACCTCTGCCTCGCTGAGGTGCATATCCACGACCACCTCGAGCACCATATGAAGGCTGAAAATTCTACTGTGGTGACCTGTCCAGCCATCCATGACCATTACCACCACGTCCACGTGATGTGAATCTCCCCCTGCCTCTAAAACCTCTTTGAGAATAAAAGGCCTGATTTCTGCCATTATCATCATGGCTAGTAGATGCATCCAGAAATGAATCACTGAGTTTGATTTCCTCAACCAGCAAGAGTGAAACCAACTCATCAAAGTCTGGTAAACCTGTACTCCTCACTAAGATAGATGTATCAAAAGATTTGTATTCCTTGCCAATACCACGCAAGGTAATATCCCCAAATCATCATCAGGTATGGGGGCATTTATTGTGGCCAATGCATCTGCAAACTTCTTGATCTCTTGCACATAATCATGTATGCTCCTTTTATTCCTTTTCACATTATGTATCTACTGTCGCAACTGAGACTTGCAAGCACTCGTGTCTGTATCAAACATTTTGACCAAAGTATCCCATGCATCTTTGGGATTCTTAGCATCCTGTATGTGTATGAGCATAGCATCAGAAATACATATAGACAGATAATGCAGCACTTTGAATGCTCTCTCTGACCATTGCTTATGAGCAATAAGCTGCTGCTGTGTAGGTTGTCGAGGTAGCTCAGGTTCTGGCTTAGCACCTGTAATGAGATTCCAAAATCCTTTTCCTTTCAAGAAACTCTTTATCCTGTACTTCCATGCCGGGAAGTTCTTCCTATCCAGCTTTTCACCAACAATCTGAACTGGATTATCTGACATGTTTGCTCAATGCATACACCTTGTGCACACTTCAAATTTGTAAATGAGTCTTCCTCAGCTCAACCACACTCCAATGAATGTTCCAAATACTCCAAGGTAGCCAACAAACTCCAAATTTGATGTAGAAAATCAACCTATATGCATCCAAGATGAATTGACTCACGCAGTCCCAGATACCCTGTTTTGATGCGCTTCCACGGCTCCAAATCACAATGTAGTGGTGCAATCAAGTATGGACAACTTGCATTGACACCTAAAAAACCTGAATGTAGAGTATGAACACCATCTGACATGTGTACATATCATTTTTTGAAAACCCCTTTCTCTGTTTTGGGAAAAACCAGAAAAACTAGAAAAACCAGTAGTAATTTGGCTCTAATTTCTTCAATATTTGTCCAAATTGAGCAACCAGGCATTCATTATCTTAGAAATAGTGTCCATCAACTCCATGTAAGAGGAATTTGTCCAATTATATAAGACCAAAGATTAATTGCTTAATTAAAAATGCTCTGTTTCTCTGCAACCAGTGAACAGCCTGTTTAATCAGCTCATTCCTAGCTCAATTAGGCATAATTCATCAATCCAATCACATAGCCCCCTTCTCCTAAGTGTATAGCAACCAATTCCTAAAGCAATTGTGACATATACCAAGCAACCAATGAGTAATTGATCTCCTCGCTTCAAAATTGTCAAAACTCTACCCTATTTCTCTATTCTGGCTGCGCCGCTTGCTGTAGAGGCCTTTGGGAGTGGTTGTAATGCTAAATGATGAGGTAATCAAGTCCCCAACACTCCTAGGTATGTGTGCAATCCATCAATGCCTTGATTTTTGCCAAAAATATGCTCCAAATGCATCAAATCTTGACTCCCTTTTCTCTGTTTTGTGAGAGCTCAAAAAACCAGTAATTTCACTCATTCAAATGCATGTAACTTGCTCCAAAATCACAGTAGGGCTTGCATAGAAGTTGCCAATACATCTCTCATTGTCAGATACATGTTTGCTTTGCCAGATTTACATGTATTTCCACCATACATCAGTGTTTCCAAGCTTTAATGGAAAGCTTCCAAAAACCAGAATTTTGCTTTGCTTTACTTTGCTCTAACTTGCTTTGTTTTTGCCTGTATCACCTGCAATCCGCTCAAGGATGTTTAGAAGACCTTACCCGGTAGGCCAAGCTCTCAGATCTGATAGTAGTTGGTGTGCTCCAAGCTTCACAGCTTCAATGGCAAGCTTCACAGCTTCTTCTCCCTCTTCACTCACTCACTCATAAACCCTAATAAACAGCACAAGGCTCTGATACCATGTTGAAAGAACGGTAGAGGGGGAGGAGACACAGGAGAAAACCCTAATGTATATTGCAAACCCTAACCATAGAGGGAAGCCATGTCCACTCTCACACAAAGCATAATGCCATAATCCATAATACACACAACACACTATGAGTTGTGTCCACACACATCTAACCCTAGCTAATGTCCACACACTATGACCAGTTGGACACGCGGTCATTTATGTCTCACACATGTTCCTACCTAACATGCCAGCACATAGCATAGCTGGCTTACACTGACATCGAGCTTGAATCTCAACAGATATCTGCTTCCTCATATCCTCTCTCAAATTTTATAGCTCCGCCCCATGACCAAGAGTAAGATCCAACAACCCAATTCTCCTCCTCCTTTTCTTCTTACTACCTTCTACAACATTTTCTTTTTTTGCTTCTTCTTCTATACCACATCGAATGATTCCTTACTGTCTATTTTCTAATGAGCTCGTGTTTTCTTCCCATGAAAAACATTCCACTTCCTCTTCATTTCTATTTGATCTTGCGTTTTATCCCTTTCTTTGAATTCCACCACATGTACCCCCTATATGGTAAAGATGGGATAAGTACAACCATCTCTATTGATTTTGTAGCTGGAGGATTATCACCCTTATCTTGATTCCATCATTGCATAGATGGATTTTTTGCCATATTAGCCCCCCTCGAGGCATTAAAATGGGATAGACAAGATAATTCTCACCTCGTTTTCTTCCAGGATGTAGAAAATTATACATATCATGGCCAAATTCGTTACCATTTCAACAAACCAACTTCTTGTCTCCTAGGCAGCTTCCGCCATTTTCCTATGGTGCATGAGGTCTAGATCCCACTCCTTAAGCACCTAAATGAACTATTAATTCTAAAAGTTGGTGAGTAAGTTTCTCCAAGGTATTGGCACCTTGGGGTCGTCGTGTGAAGATTGTGCAGGATTTTGTTGATCTTGATAACAAAATCTTCATAAAGGTGCTTCAACTATAGTGCATGTCTCCCCAATGTTTGGCAAATGCATGTTGGAGGCCAAGTCTTCATCTCTTTGACAAAATTTCTAATTCTTATACTTGATCTTTTTTTCTTTGTAGGCTACCAATGCTACTACTTTATGATAAGTTTTTGGGATAACTAATTCCACTTTCTTCCTAAGAATATGATGGAGACCACCAATAAAATAATCCTTTTTAAGGAACTCCGCAACCTTTCCCGGATTGAATTTTTCATACAGGTGCTTCAACTATAGTGCATGTCTCCCCAATGTTTGGCAAATGCATGTTGGAGGCCAAGTCTTCATCTCTTTGACCAAATTTCTAATTCTTATACTTGATCTTTTATTCTTTGTAGGCTACCAATGCTACTGCTTTATGATAAGTTTTTGGGATAACTAATTCCACCTTCTTCCTAAGAATATGATGGAGACCACCAATAAAATAATCCTTTTTAAGGAACTCCACAACCTTGCCCGGATTAGTGATGAAGTGAAACTAATTTATCTGGATGTGTTGAACTTTTGTTCCTAATGTACAGATTGAATTTTTCGCTAGAGGACTTCAGTGGTTTAGGACCTGATATATTTTTCTTGAAAAAATACTTCCAACTCCGTAAAATTCTCATGAACTTCTAGTTTAAGAGATAAGAACCATGTATAAGCATTCTTACGCAATACCATTGTGAAAGAACTTAACTTTTCTCCACTGTATCTTTCTTAAAGATGGAAAAACAAAAAATCATATTCTCCAAAAAATCTTTTGTGTCTTCATTGGGTCAACCATAAAGTAATGGGTACCCATGAAAAGTAGCCATCTCATGGGTTTGTTACATAGCCATATCACTTTTGTGAACTGAAGGTCGTCGATGTAAAACTCTTGGAGGCACCTAAAGAAAGGCAATAAAGGGAAATATAACTCTATAGCACTCTATATTAATTCATTGAAAAACATCCACCTTGACAAGATGCACACATGCCCTCAAAGCAAGAGAAAATCCCAACAATCCCTTAGTGCAAAAAAGACTAAGAAAAGAAGTGAACATTTAGAGGAGAGAGATGGGGGAATTCAGGTTGATGAGCAAAAAGTTAAAAAGGCTCTTAATGTGAAGGATTTCACAAACAAACACTTTGCATGATCCACACTTTTAACCTTTCGAAAGAAAAAGAAACTCACCCATTACGAAACGGAATTTTTTTTTCTCACACTCTGTCTCTTGTATCAAGACTTGCTTGAAAAATGTATATGAGAAATAACAATGAGCATATCCTCCATGAGTGAAGAGGTACAAACATTGTTTTAAATAGAAAAAAAAAAAGAGAACCCTCTCCTTCTTCACTATTGTCTACCATGCAATAGATACAAAGATGGACTTTCACCACTCACGATGACGAGTAGGTGCAACAAGACACTTGCAGTGGATGTAAAGATTCAACTAATAGTGAAATCTCATCCTCATCAGGGTATAAATTCTCCCATCTGAAGAAGACTTGAACTCTTAGACCAATCCACTGCTTAGGTCGTGGAGTTAAGCTTCTCTCTTCCATGTAATGTTGAACTCCACTCTCACTCCCTCCTTTGTGGACACACATGGTTGTTTTTATAGATATCCAAGAGCTCTCTCTTCCTCTCCTTTCTATTTAATTAAATAAGGGAGGTGTTCTTATGGTGAGTTGTGTTGTCCCTTTTTCTCAATATACCTTCCTTCTTTATAAAAATAAAAACTTGCTTCTTTACCTTAGGTAGCCTGAGACCCTTTCACAAAAGCATGCAAGCAAAGCTACCCATGTGGAAGCAACATAAAGCACGCACAATTTTGAAAGGGATTCCTAATTTTGTAAAAGCTATAAATTCCCATCAATGGCTTTTCATTGTAAAAGCGATCGGGCGAGAGCGAATTCTAAACTTGTAGATCGAGTGTCTTCTGAGAACGCATGAGGTATTTCCCCTCTCCAATTGTCATTTCTTATGTTTGTCTCTATTGTGCTAAACTCAGCAAAGCCCTAACCTTGAAAGGGATTCCTCAATTTGAAAAACCAATGAATTCCCATCAATGACTTTGCATGTAAAAGCGATCAGGTGAGAGCGAATTCTAAACCTACAAATCAAGCGCCTTCATAGCACATATGAGGTACTTCCCCTCTCCAGTTGTCATCTCTTTTCTCTGTCTCTCTTGTACACACACACACACACACAAGCTCATAGGCTATTGTGCTCTGCCCATGAGATGCATACTCTTATGGGCGTGCAATGCCGGTGACCCCTTTTTCTCTTCATGGTTAGCACCCATTTATGAGGATCTTTTGTGGGCTTGTGTGTAAGGCCCATGGGTGCCCAAAAACATGGGAAGGGTATTATGAAAAGGGCATGCCCTTAGTGAGAAGCTTGGAGGTACAAAAAGGGCCCTCTAAGGATTAGCTTAAGTTGCTAACTTTTTGGATTTAGAATGCTAAATTTGGCTCCATAGTAGGGAACAAGATAATGAATACCCTACTTTTGGGTTTCTTTTTAGACTAGTAACTCCTAGATCCTCTCCTATTCTTACTCTAGGATCCACTCAGCTTTTAGAAAAGTTAGTCCATTCTCATTTTTGAATTTTTTATCTGTGAGATTCCTTGGACCTCCTACCTTTTTTATGTGGTCCCACACTTCTCTCTTTCCCAAATTTAAAAAACGTGGATAAAAGAGACCTTAAAAGTAGGGTTTTTTTGAAATTTTCAAATTTTAACATTTTCTAATCAAATAACGGTCCCTCAATCATATTGTAACCTCCAAAAGTACCTTTTCAAGGTCACTTTCAGTCAATAACTACCTCTTCAAGCCCCATACCTTTTCCATCATATCTCATGCATTTATATGTGGTCCCACACCTCTCTTCTCCAAATATGAAAAACGCGGGGATAAGGGAGCCTAAAATTAGGGGTTTTTAAAAAAAAATTAAATCAAGAAGGGTCCCTCAATCACATGTTACCCTTACAAGTACCTTTTGAAGGTAATTTTCAACAAGAACTATCTCATTTTTTTTAATCATGATCCTTTCGTCTTACTCTAATCCTTCTTTCATTGCTGACCTTAGTCTAAGACATTCCTCCTTTAGAATATATAATCATCCTTTCATCTTACTCTAATCCTTCTTTCATTGCTGAACTTAGTCTAAATCATGCCTCCTTTAGAATATATTGCTAACACAAGAAAACGTAAGATAGATCTTCATATTCGTGTAGAAGAGGGATATGCATCAATGAAATGTCCTCATGTAATAAAACCATTAGATAATGCACCCACTTCTTTACTTAGGGCTCAAGGAAAGAAACATATAGACTTATGGGTTGATGGTGTGCTCTATCCACGTGGCCCATTAACCTTAGATAACCCACCATTCACTGATCTGACTAGTTTAGTACATCACTTTGATGATGGGGAAAATAGGCTTCTTGGATATTGTAAGCATCTACTAACAGTATGTGGCAGGGCTTTCATGCAAAATTCATACACATCAAATTTGCATCTTCAATAAAATATTGAGGATTTAACAAAACAAGTGCAAAATCTAGAGAATAGGAATAAAGATAAGGAGATACAAATCAAGGAACAAGAGAAATAATTAAATAATCTTAGACTCAAATTAAATCATTTCAAGAAAATCCCAGTTTTGGTGCAAGGGAATGCCAAAGAGAGCTATCAGAAATTGATAGGCTTGCAATAGGTAGTGGTCCTAAGAAAAGGCAAATCATGGCAACAAGGTGCTTAAAAATAATTGAGCGTTGAATAATTTTAATAAGAGTTTTACAACTAATACTTTTCTTCAATGTTTATATTTGAGGAACTTTTAGATTTATGCATCAGCGCGTGGAATTCACAAACACATATCCAAAGTCTTTTGAAATCTTTTATTAAGTCGCAGGACATGTTGGCTATTGTTCATGACTCCAATTACAAGGGATTTCGTGATGTTTTAACGAAATATATCATGAAGAACATTGAGGGGATTTGTAGTGCAAATGATATTCAAAGTGCTTGGGATGAAGCAGGTATGTCATAAAGGCTATGAGCCCATCCATGCCATCACAAAGGAGGCTCTTCACAAGTGAGGGATCAAAAGCCACTTACCTTCACCACTGTACAAAGTTGAATTGGCAAAGAAGACAAACAATATACATGTAAGATCACTTGTTGGTGAGTATTTCCATGTGGAGGGAACAAAAGTATTGAAGGACAAATCAAAGGGTGATATCGAAGTAGATAACGATTCCTTCAACAACATTTTCATGGATTTAAAGAGACTTCAACAAGCAATGATCAAATTTTATAAAGTATCTCATGAAGGTTAGTATGAATTAAATTTTCTTATTCATCGTGAAAAAAAAATAACGTATATCTAATCATGTGTTTCTTCATGGATTATAGAGTCTATGGGAGTGGTCTCTTTTGTATTAAAGCTAGATGAGTGTCAAATTGTCAAAAGGCACATATTGAAAAAAATGGGACTTACACTCATGAATGAGTCAATGGCACATGCAAAGGACAAGGACATGGTGCCTTCTTTCAGTGTTCAATATGAAAAAGATAATTGGTGGTTAGGAGCTTTTGAGGTGCCAAAGGAGAACCATGAAATGCTAGATTAGATGCTTCAAAGATGTGATTGGATTGTTGAGGTCATCAAGCAACAAATAAATGGTGACCAACTTGAAGTTCCAGGTGTGGGTACCTTTGTAGTGGATTGGCATTTAGGAGGAGATTTGAAAACAATCAAATGTATGCTTGGTTGTGACACACAAGTGCTACCTCTTTACTTTCTTGTCCTCTATGCATGAAGAAATCAAAGAAAAAGTGCAAGAAGGAAGATGCATTGTGATGGATTGATGAAGTCATGTCATGCAACTTGGAAGCACTGCTAGAGAGGGATGTGAAGGATCCTACATGGAATCCCATTATTTCATTCCCTTGTGAAAAAATTCACTTCTGCACATTACATGCCATGATGAGAATATTTAATCAGTTGCTCAAATTTCACATTGACTTCGCATTCACTATGAACCTGGGTGCTCGATCCATGGAAGCCATTTCCAATGGGTGCATAGAGGCAACGTCAAAGTAGTGAAGGATGCAAAGATGTCTGGAGATAATCACATTCTTGCACAAGAAGTATCAATGAGTAGAACAAAGGTTAGGCATTTTTTACACAGCATGTCTGTAAAAAACTCAAAAGCAAGATGGGAGTTGTGGAAAGAGTTATGCAAGTGTACTACTGATTGTGAAAAGGATGCAAGTCTTCATTATAATAAGCCGGTAAAGTTTTGGGCTTGTTTTGACAAGATGGTGTCGATCATGCTGTTGAGTACTACCAACGTTGAACAATGAAGCATATTCAAGACAACAGTCATCGACTTTACTCAACTGGTCATTAATAGTTGGGGGAAACATCAATCACCTATTACATGGTACTTTTTTGTTATTATCAAGTTGTTACAATCTATATGTATTTATAATCACTCATGAAATTGCTTGTTTCCAGCATATTGTTTACGCTCATGGATTATATTATTTGCAAAAGTATGGCTCCCTCAACATGTGGAGCACCCAAGCGATGGAGAACTCACCTTATACGGGAAAGGGAATCTATTTCAAGAACACTTGTCATGGTGAAGGGGTGACACAAACAAATTACCTTATTGAAATGTTTGATTGGTTTTTCTAATACACATTGAGTAGAAGCTTATTGAAGGACAAAGCAAAGATATCTCAAATTGCAAAAGCAATGCAACTCCACATGAAGGACACCAATAAGGCTAAATGGAACCAAAGTAGTGGGCCAACACACCATGCTGCTGCATGGTGTGCGACAATGGTTAGAAATGGCAAATTTTGGGTGAACAACATTAAATTATAAAGGAAATTTATTTTTTGGGTTTCAAACTAAATTGTCATTTTCATAAATTTGACCTAATTTTAAAGTGCCTATAATAAGTCTCCATGGCCTTGTTTTTGTCATTTCACTCACACTCCTCACTTTTTTACCCATGGCTTGAATAAAGAATACTGCACGTAAAGTACCTTCTCATCCTTCCAATGCTGCTACTAGTAGTGTAGAAAGTATCCTCTCAATCCTGAGAGCATGGAATCGTCAAACTGACAGGGAGCAGGAGCAGGAGCAGGAGCAGGAGCAGGGTCCTCCACCATGGAAAGGATAAAATATTCCACCTCTGTGAGGGCAACGTGTTGGGAAGACCCTCCCTACCAATATGGGTTTCTATCCAACACGAGAGGAAGTCCAAGTAGCAATAGGAGGACAAGGAGGCTTTGCAAGTGAGGGGAGTGTGCCTCAGATTCTATATTTACAAGCACCACCACAATAGAAGGTAGAAGAACCTCCACCACAACCTCGATGTGGCCACCCTAAGGGACCTGATTAGTAGAAGGCTCCTCGTCCTCCAAGGCCTTAGAACCCGAATGTGCCTCCACATGCACCAAGGAGGAGAAGGAAATATGGAATCTAGGCACTCCAGGAGATACGCAGATTTTAAGAATCTATGGATCTCCTTGTTCCCAAGGCACCTTTCACACGCCTTGTAAAACAAATCCTATATAGTTACTCTCAAGTCTATCGTGTACAAAGCCTTGCCTTGGGAGCTTTACAAGAAGCTACAAAATCTTTTTTGGCGACCTTTTTTGAGGATGCAAACCTTTGTGGTATCCTTGCCAAGAGAGTTACTATAATGACGAAGGATCTTTAATTAGCTAAGCTTTTGCATCATCAAGACTTGTAATCAACAACACTGTTATATAAAAAACTTATCTTTATCAATAGAAAGCTCTTTTTTTTTTGTCTTGTCTTATTTTTAATCTTGCGTAGTCATTGATTTTTGTTTTGAAACACATTTTGAATTTTTTTAGTTTGAAATATTTTATATTAATGTACCATGTGAAAAATTGAACTCGATTGCACCATGTTTCTCACTCTGAGTTATAAAACACAAAAGTGCATTTTTTTTGTAAATTCTTCTAGAGAGTTTAAAGATTCACATTTTTGTTTTGTTCATTTGAATCAAAATATTGAATTCTAAATGTGCAACAAAATTTTTTCAAAGAAAATTAGATTTTTTCGAAATTTTCTTAGAGCCTTTAGGCCTTTTAAGCCCCTTCCCAGGCCTCAAGGAGGCTGCATGTGCCGAGAAGGTCCCATACGAGAAAAGGGGGTGACCTAGGGCCTGCTTGTAGGTCGCCCCTTGCTGGGCCTGGGGACTTCTAAGCACATGCAGCCCCCCCTCCCCTTCCCCTGAGGCCTAGGGAAGGGCTTGGAACTACAGGTTCTAAAAAAATATTTTGGAATTCTTTTTTTAATTGATTTCAAATATAATTAAAAATTTTGAGTTAATTAATACAAACCCGACTACAAAATTGAACTCACTCCATTAAATTACAAATTCATAATCAATTGCATAGTAAAAAAATTCACTTCATGTTAAATTCAACTACAAAAACTAAAATTGGCCGCCTCGTAGATAGTTTAAAAAGTGTATTTTTATTACCAAAAGCGTATTATATAATACGATTTACAATTTACATCTGAGTTTTTTTCACTCTTTTCATAGCTTCTTTTAAGGCCTTGTGCCTTCTCTTGTTGAGGGGAAGAGTGCCCACCATGATGGAATGTACAATGCACGTGGAATCTCTCTCTCCTACACTTTCGGCGATGGTTGTATTGACAAGGACCTTGGGAGTGTGGCCTCCTTGAAAGGTTGCAAAAACAGCTGACTTACTGTATAAGGTTAATTTTCTCCGCATTCTTGGAGATGCTAGACAAGCACAACACTTTGCATAAGGCCTTGAGATCTAGAAGTTGGAATCCTCCCATAGGGCTAAAAGCATTGTGGACAACCAAAATGTCTTTTGTTGGAATACGGCTCCAATGTAGAGTTAATTCCAAAGGGATCCCTTGTGCCACCCTTACGATGTGCTCGAGCATCAATCATGCCATGAATAGGAGTAAACAATTGGGGGTTATTAACTTACCGAGTGTAGTTCATCAGATGCTATCACATCTAGCTACTCCATGTTGATTAATGACATGTTCTCCTCTAATTGCAGAGGAGGTGAATGCACCAAACTGACTTGAGGCAAGCTAGCGTGTACTTCTTTGAATTCCTCCTTGGGCACCAGACCTTGCTCAGCTTCTTGTATTCGCCCTTGAACAAATTGGACACTCTCTAATACCATACCAACAACTGGTACTAGTTTCTTCTGTCATGTATTGAGAGGATCTGTTGTCAAGTGGACAATCTAGCCCAATGGCAAGGAGAGACAAGGACTCATCTTGGTTTACTTTAAACCTCGCAGAGGGGGGGGGAGGGGGGGAGGGGTCACTCATAAATTTGTAAGCTTGGCATGTGGATTCAACAGAAGGGATTTTTAAAATCCCATTATTCCACATTTTTTACATATAGAAGGGTACAATTTTAAGGGGCTATTCATAGATTGAAAAGAAAAAGGGTATGTTTTATTCAAAAACTCATAGATAAGGAATTTCAAAAATAGTCTTGAACACACATGATACAAAGGGTTTACTTATAGTAAACCCCTGAGATTTCAACATTATTTCGAAGTCCTCCCGGAAGAGAAACTCCTTTCCACTTACCACTACGGAGCTAAGCATACTTAGTGCTAACTCAAGCATATCTCGTGCTGCCCCTATCTCATCGGCCTCATCTATGGGTGCATCCACATCCCTCATTCCTAATGACCCTTCTCCATTGGGCCATGAGGTGGTACCCTCAATTGTTTCTACCTCTTCGTGTTGTTGAAGAAGAATCAAGGCCAGAGCTTTCTCCGTCACTTGATCAAGGAGATTGGGCTTTGGATCTACCTCCTTGCCCTTAAATAGGCCAGGGCAACGTCGCCAATCTCAACCTCATCATAGGAGTCTTGCTTATTCAACATGAGAATGAATGTTGAGATCCATGACAAAACGTTGGTGCCCATGTTTCCCTTATGAAGGGAAACCATTTTCTGAGTGGAGAGAACCTTGAAGTGCCCATCTTCTTGTACAGCATGTTAGTACCCATGCAATCTCTTTAGATAGTTTGCATCAGATTTGTTGATATAGATAGAAGCTCGCAAGAGACCCAGAGAGTGTTACTGTCAGGGGTGATCACAGAAAAGGGATTTATGTATGTTTCTATGTACTCCAAGGTCTCCTTGTAGTAGTCATGTTTGGCGAGGATAGTTGCTTCGAAGTCAATCGTGCAAGAGAAAATGTGAAAAAACTCTTGCTCACCAGCCTACTCAATCCTCTCAAAGGAATGCAAGAAAGGTCTCATACCCCATGGAATGATCCATTAGGATCGCGATGAGAGTACAAGACAAGCTGTAGGGAATATATGCTCGAAAAGTGCACGCAAGTGCTAATGATATAAATGACAAAAATGAGGGAGGTTCCCTATTTATAGAAAAAATTAGGATTTGAAATCAAAAAAATCGCATTTAACAAAAAGGGACTAATTGCCCAAAATATTTTATTAAACGTATTCATTTTAATTATAATGCTTAATCCAAGTAATATATTTAATCAAACATATCCAAATAATAAGTTTGTACAAAATTATCCAAATTAAACTTATTGCGATCATTCGGGCTTGATCCAAATAGTCCATGCCATTCACTACATTATCAACCAAAAAAGGTTAGATTACAATGAAAAACAATTACATTGCCATTGTCCAATTACACTCCTAATTACAATTCCACATCCCCGTCCCTCCAAGAATCACAAACCATGAAAGACTTCTCTATACATCTCCCAATCTACACAAACACATATGAACAAATATCACCAGAGTATGGATGGTTAAGAAAAATCAACTCAAAAAAATGAGGAGAAAGGTAATACCTTTCGGCGTTCTATCTTGAAGCTTGCATCTTGTACCTCCCTAAATCCCATGATTAGTAGGTGTTCTCTAATGTCTTCTAAGCTCCATTGTTTTGACTAGGTCAATGGTGCCATTGGGTAGTTTTACCGGTAGTTCTATGGGTGAATCAACACCCTCACATGGTATCTAATCCCCCTTTTTCTTCATCCATAGCTTGTAGTGGAATCGGACCACGTATTAGTTTGAGCATGCTTTCAAGTATCAAAGTGTGATACTTGAAATCACAAATCTACAAGAATATACGTTTCCCTTATGCACCCCTTCCACTATATACACTGCATTTCCAAATAAACTATTCATTTACTCATATTTCAATTTCTTGCAAATGAACATTGTTGGAGTGGCATGTGGCAAGAGCTTACAAAAAACACGTGCACAAAAAGATGAATGGGAGCATACCAACTAAGACCTACTGATCGAGAGGGCTTTGTAAATTTTAAAGAGGATTGGATATCACTAATCATGTTTTGTTTAAGGTCGAGGTGCTCTGGAAAACCATCACAGGAGCAAAGGAGAGGAAGGCACTATGAGATGATTTACAAGAGGTTCAATGCATGCAACACTTATGGGCCCAAAATAGAGCAGATGGGAAGGTGAAGCTACTAAAAGCACCTTGGGTCATGAGACAAAGAAAGAGCAATGGCGTGTAAAGAAGTGCATTAGTGAGTTTCGTATCCCTACAAGATGCATGCATTGCTTGAAGGAAGCATTTACAAAGAAAGATGAGCTTAGTGGCTTGAAGAGTCATGATTGGCACAAATTCTTACAATTCATGCTTCCTACAATGGAGTGAATTTACAATGGAGTGAATTGACATGAATTCTAGAATTCTTAGCAAATAAGATATAGCCCATTGTGCACCTGTATAGAGATTGAGCTTGTTCTATGTATAGACTCCAATGACTTGACTTCTGTCAGCTTCCGACAACATAACTATGCCATGTTAAACATCGTAACGTCCCATGAAAAAGAACCCGACGTCGATGAGAGCAGCCGTCGACCGCCGACTGTGTGTGCGCTTTGCTTATATAGAGAGAGAGAAGATGCGATAAATTAAAGCATAATTCACAATTACGTGGCCGATTTTTGCAGACGAGATGGCTGTGGCTCTGGCTGGCGTTACTTCTAGACTTGCGTTTTTCCTTGCTTGTGTGCTCTCCTGCAAGGCAGCACTAGCCGGTATATTCGCCTGCGGTTTGGTTTGATGATAGTAGAACACTTGTGATGATTTAATCTTCTGTAGTTTACTTACTCATGTTCATGTCTGTTTTGTGTACAGCAGATGCCGCTGGAAACAGCCGCCCGATCTTACGATGAAATTCACAAGTACACCACTTCCTCCTTTTACACGGTCGCCAGCCTCTCCGCCCTCCCCTACCACTAGTACGACTGCACCTCCCCCGACTGCACCTCCCCCTTTTACACGGTCGCCAGCCTCTCCGCCCTCCCCTACCACTAGTACGACTGCACCTCCCCCGTCGCCAGCCTCTCCGCCCTCCACGGCACCTCCCCCGTCCACACCGTCCCCGGCCTCTCCGCCTCCCCTTAGTACACGTTCTCCAACCACCACCACCACCCCTATCGGCGCACCCACTGGCTCCGTCACCAAGTCTTGGTGCGTGGCTAAACCTGCAACTGACCCCGCCGCCTTGCAGCAGGCTCTCGACTTTGCTTGTGGAGCAGACACTGCCTTCTGCCAAGCCATCCAACCTGGCCAGTCCTGCTTCCAGCCCAACACCCTGCAATCACATGCATCGTATGCTTTTAACGCCTACTGGCAAGCCCTCAAGGCCCATGGCGGAACTTGCAACTTCAATGGGGCTGCCGTCCTCACAATTACTGACCCAAGTTACTCCTCACCTATGCCATGTGGTGCAGCGAACGGCATTTTGTTTTCTACACTAACTGCATATGCTGCTCCCGATGCAGGTTATAATGAATGCGAGTACACCTCTCTTTGATGTTGTGTAGCTGCTTGGAGTTCTTTTGAGTGATAAGGCATTTCGTTGGCCTGCTTTTGTGAAAGTCAGGTTTAGGAATTTTAGTTGGTTTTCTAATCAAAATTTTGGAATTCCTCTAAAAATCAATTTTTTCTTGCCACATTCAGTGTGGAAAATTTGGAACCCTTGTCTCTCTCTCTCTCTCTCTCTCTCTCTCAGTCTCTCCAATTCACGTGTTCAAATTTAAACAAAATGATGCCTTTATCTCTTTTTCCTCTAGATAAAAACTTAGGACTTCTCCAAAGGATCTCATATATTTGGATCTATCACATGTATGGAAGTCTACGAGCAAATAGGTTTTTGGACACGAGGATGTCTATCCAAAGTAACCTTGGTGTGATATTGACATTTTTTGTAGTGGATGTTCTTTATATCTAAAGTAATGCTAGGGCAACTTGGAAGCTATGGAGATTAGGACGTCTCCCAAAGTAACCTTGGCATCACATTGGCATTTTGTGTACTAGATACATTCTCACTTCGTTCCAAATTGAGGGAATAATATGAGAGTTTTGTTTATCCAAGCACTATCTTCATGGCATAAGTCATATGTGTATTAAAGTGATACTCTTTGTGCCACAAGGCTTGTTCACTTAAGTAGAGCAATGCTTGATGGTTGATCAAAGTTATAAGCCAACTAGAAGTCCCGTCAACCAATTAAGAAATGCTTGATTATTTGACGAGCCTTATATTGACACAACAATTTTTTATCCTTACGAATGGATGAATCTTTTGAAAGCTTATTAGCCAAGTAGTGGGCAATATCCTCACTATCCTTAGATACAAATTCAAGGCACAAAGGCTTATCAACTAATCAAGCAAGCATTGATTAGTTGATGAAGAACTCCTCGGTGGGGGCATTGAAAGAAAGGGAATATAACTCTATAGCACCCTCTATTCCTTCATTGAAAAACAACCACCTTGCTAAGATAGACACATGCCCTTAAAGAAAGAGAAAATCCCAACAATCCCTTAGAGCAAAAAAGACTAGGAAAAGACGTGATCATTTAGAGGAGAGAGATGGGGGAATTCAAGTTGATGAGCAAAAAGTTAAAAAGGCTCTTAATGTGAAGGATTTCACAAACAAACACTTTGCGTGATCCACACTCTTAACCTTTCGGAAGAAAAAAACACTCACCCAATATGAAACATATTTTTTTTCTTACACACTCTCTCTCTTGTATCAAAGACACTTGCTTGAAAAAAATTATGAGAAAATAACAATGAGCATATCTTCCATGAGTGAAGAGGTACCAATGTTGTTTTAAATAGAAAAATACTAAGAGAACCCTCTCCTTCTTCACTATTATCTACCATGCAATAGATACAAAGATGGAATTTCACCACTCACGATGACGAGCAATAGTAACAAGACACCTGTAGTGGCTATAAAGATTCAACTGACATTGAAATCTCATCCTCATCAGGGTATAAATTCTCTCATCTGAAGAAGACTTGAACTCTTGGACGACTAATCCACTTGCAAAGGTCAGGTCCTAGAGTTGAGTTTGTCTCTTGCATGTTATGTTGAGCTCCACTCTCTCTCCCTCCTTTGTGGACACACATGGTTGTTTTTATAGATATCCAAGAGATCTCTCTTCCTCTCCTTTCTATTTGATTAAATAATGGAGGTGTTCTTATGGTGAGTCGTGCTAACCCTTTTTCTCAATATAGTTTCCTTCTTTTTAAAAAGAAGAACTTGCTTCTTTACCTTGGGTAGCCTGAGACCCTTTCACAAAATCATGCAAGCAATGATTTTATATTCACGTGATCACAAATTTTTTTTTGTTAATAACATGTGTTAACATGTTCCCAAAAAAGCCGGTGGGAAGCTCCCTGATAACCGGATAAAATCCCGCCGGGGTTTTGCAATACCCGGTGGGTCCCGGCGGGGTCGTCATCTAGCCCGACGGGCTATAATTTTCTATATATATGGGCCCGGGGGGCCCTTTGGGAGTTCATTGCTGACAGTATACACAGGTAATGAGACTTGTGTTTGTGTGTGTGTGTGTGTGGGTGTGTGTTCGTGCGGGCAGTCGCCCATTGTCGCAATGCGCGGCAGGATGTGGGTGGTCCGCCACACGAGGGGTGTGTGTGTGGGTGTGTGTTCGTGTGGGCAGCCGCCCATTGTCGCAATGCGCGGTAGGATGTGGGTGGTCCGCCACACAAGGGGTGTGTGTGTAAGGCCATTCTTCGAAATGGTGCTTACCCTGGGGCACTTAGTCAGTAACGCGGCTAGTCTGTGTCCTATGGTAAGTATGGCACGCCGTAGCGGTACTAGTCGGTAACGCGGCAAGTATAGTATCATTATGGCGATGTCACCTTCCCTTCCCTTTCCTTTGTCAAATGCGGGCATATGGTCGGTAACGCGGCTAGTGTATGTCCGTATCCTATTCGTATTCCCATAGAATCGGGCGGCATTTTGTCGTTAACGCGGCAAGTTGGTGTCGTTTGCTGAGTGCATATATTATTTTTTGCATATTGCGGCATTTGATCGTTAACGCGATCGAAAAAATGTCGTAAATTTGCTTGCATATTACGGTATGTGATCGTTAACGAGGTCGAAAAAATGTCGTAAATTTGTTTGATTTGACGTGTATTGTTTTTATTGTGTTTGATCCATGCAATACTTGGTTGCTAACGCGGCATGAGTATTTCATGGATCAAAGTTTACATCATATTGTCTTTACGTTTTATTTCATAATATCGTAACTCGAAAAAATGAATATCTCTCTCTCTCTTCCTACCCCCCTCTCTCTCTCATGATACACTTCACAACTCTTTCTCTCTCTCTCTCTCTCATGATACACTTCACAACACGATAGATGTGTAGATGAGGATTTCTTTTTTTTCTCTTAAAATATACATAAGTCCTAATAATTTCTTTTTTTCCCCTCTATTTACTTAAAAATTAAAACAGTACATTATTTTCCTCTTTAGGAACTCACAATATTAGGAAGTGAATGGGGTTTTCTTGGGCCCTTTAATTTGCCCAAGCCTAATCAAGGTGATTAAGGAATAGCCAAATGGGGGGTTGCCATGTGGACTGAAATGTTGGGTTTTTAAGAGAGGTGTAAGAGTGGTCAAAGGGTGCACTTTTTCTCCAAAAAGGGCGGGGGGAGCAATTTTACAATTTTCAGACCTCCATAACTTCTACATACAAGCTCCGATTTGAGCGGAGATTACAGGTCCGTGATCTACGCATCAAGAGCTTTCCATAGATATGTTACATGATATGGTTTTATCCGCTAGATTTTAAATTTCATTTTCTCCCAAAATTCAAATTCGAATAAAGTAGCCGTTTTGAAGCTTCTAATTAGAAAACGTTTCTTCTTAAGAGAAAAGGTTTGACTCCCTTAAACTGCCAAATAAAAGGGCCCAAGAAGCCTTCCATTGAGGTCCTAATGAATATTCAAAATGTCATCTAATGTTTCTTCTCTCTATCTGTCACAACTCTCTTTCTTCCTCTCCTTTCTCTCTCTCTCTCTCTCTCTCTCTCTCTCTCTCTCTCATGATACACTTCACAATTCTCTCTCTCTCTCTCTTTCTCTCTCTCTCTCTCTCTCTCATGATACACTTCACAACTCTCTCTCTATCACGATAGGTGTGTAGATGAGGAGTGCTTTAGGAATACAAAACATTATTTTTCTCTCTTTAGGAACTCACAAAACTATTAAAAATGTCATCTAATGTCCCCTCTCTCTCTATCTGTCACGATAGGTGTGTAGATGAGGAGTGCAACATGTATACACTTGATAAGTAATAATGCACTTGTTGCGGTTGTCTCACGTTCGATAATGTATTGCATGATGTTGAGTTCAGTAATATTGTTTGATATTCCATTTTTGTTGATGATTGATAAGTAATGATACACTTGTTGCTGTTCTCTCACGTTTGATGATGTATTGGATGATGTTGATTTCAGTAAAATTATTTGATATTCCGTTTTTGTTTGAACATTGATAAGTAATGATACACTTGTTGTTGTTCTCTCATGTTTGCTTGATGTTGATTTTAGTAATGTTGTTTAATATTCTGTTTTTGTTGTGTTTAGTGATATTTGCTAGATTTACGAAGACGACCAACATGCTTTCCCCTGAAGAGCGTAAAATTGTTCTATGAGTAATTCGCATTGAAGCAGTCATCACAGTGTCACAATGTGCAGATGACGTCGTCAAAAAGATCAATGAGTCTAAGATACTCATGTGAGATCCAATAGAGCAGATATGGGAAAATGCACAGCGTCGACTTCGAAGCGGAGGCAACGCTGAGTTACTTGATAGACAAAAGATAGCAGATTTCAACCATCAACATATAACACGAACCATTTTGGGGAGCATGCGTGTAACATGCAATGATCTTAGAGATGCTGCCCTGCCTGAAGCTAATATGCATCGTCTACAGTTATGGGACGCTGTATGGAGCGAGCAAAGAGCCAAGAGCAAGCGCATGAAGGCGCTGGATGTAGAGTCACTCCCCAAAAGAGTACACATTGCCTAGGACATCGCTGCAACGTCCAGCTAGGCAGATGCGAGTGGGACAGGTGCCATAAATCGTACAATCTACAATTCTATGTGCACACACCTCATTGGTATCCCGCACGAGGCTCTACTCGAAGGGCGAACAATAGGCTCCGGTGTTTTTGGCACAGTAAAAGAGTATACAGTTAAAGGTATATCATTTTTGCCGGAGCACATTACTTTTTGCAGAAAGCACTACAAAGCAGAAGGCAGCGCCAAGTTTGAGAGCTTCTAGGCAGAGCAGGGCATGCAGGTTCTACACCCATCAATTGTCAGGTGTATTGCCTTCACAAAAGAATCTCCTTGGATTACTATTTTTCCATACTATAATGGCGGCTCGCTTGGTGATACTCTTCTGAAGGTCCCCTTCAGATTCAGTGAGTTCACCAGAGCAATTTTCCGTTTGGATCGAGGATGGAGACAACCCCCGCGCGATAATATTCCTTTAAGTCATCTAGAACTTTCTAAAATAAAACAAATAGTAATAACCATGCCACATATTATGCATGCCCTGGTGGAAGGCCTAGCGACAGCACATTTGGCAGGAATTGTACATACTAACCTACATCCATTCAATGTAGTGTTGGATTTTACAAAAAAGTTGAAGCCACGCGTAGGTTTTATCGATTGGGAGTTACTGCTGAGAGCGTCCAAAAAATGGGTGTCTCTCAATTTTGTATTTGAAGCAGACAAGAACCCTGAGAAGGTGGCATAGGCGGTCTCCTACGCAGACAGAGAGCGAAATAAACGGCCGTGGATAGCCCCGGAACTTTATGATCCGTTTTTGGCAGATGCATACACTCCTGCATCTGATGTTTTTGCTTTAGGGTATTTATTACAAACTTTATATGACTTTTGGCAGAAAGTATAAGAGTTGTGGATGGACAATAGTTCCTATGACAAAGTTACCATGGATACTATTATTTATAGAGTCAAAAATTGGATGTGCGTGCCTAATCCCGACGAGCGAAAATCTATTTTGCAAGTAGTGGAATTTTTTAGATCGCTAAATACTGACCCAACGAGGGCACAACGTCCTCTTGTAGAGCTATCGGTGTCATTCATCCCAATTTTGTAATGATACAGTATCAGGAGATTAAGTTTCAAGAATGGCACTTTGTTTCTCTCTTCAAAATTTGATATGTGCCCATTGTTTGAAATATTATCTCATTGAGTCTTTGCAATATCTCTCTCCTCTTGTGGTGTTTAAGTTTATGTTTTCTCTTCAAAATTTGATATGCGCGCATTGTTTGAAGTATTTTTTGAGTCAAGTGGATATTTCTCATTGAGTCTTTGCAATACATATCTCCTCTCGTGGTGTTAAACTTTAAGTTTTTGAGGGTAATGGTCAATTTATCTTACGTTGATCTTCACAGTTCATTAAAATCCTAAAGTCATTTACGTTCATGCAGATATGGTAGAGGCATAAGCAAACGAGCATCAAGAGTTAGCCAAGAAGGCATATGAGCAAATGAAGGCCCTTGCACATGGCCTGATAGCCCGCGAAGCTACGAGAACAGCATGCAGGTTGTCGAAATGGACAAATCCTACTTATGCCCAATGGAAAGACATAAACAAACGCATAACCACCACAGAGATGATAAAGGAAATATGGCCATGTGTCCAGATGGCGAGATTAAGAAGGGAAGATGGAAGGTTTCGCGTTGCACTCACAATGATATCAAAATAAATGCCGAGGGCATTTTCTTGGAGGTGTAGAGTCGTCCTCTCCATAACGCCGACGCTCCACTCTATTTTGCTAAGATGCTATATGCATAATTTATCCTAGAAACTCCAGTGGACTTCACCTCCAGAGAGGCCACTATCAACACCCATGACATACGTGAAGAGACAGTGACATTCACAAGGGAGAAACTTGCTCTCATGGGTGGAGGGCACTGGATTGGAGTTAAACAAGGTCAAAGAAAGCTTAGGGGCAGAGCTAGCAGAGAAGAAGAAAGAAGCTGAGCGATTATCTCAAGCGTCAACTCCTCCCCCGGCCAATAGAGGGATTCAAGAGCAGCTCACAAAGATCAGCCAAGATGTACAAACCATCTCTTCACGTATTGCTCCTGTGCACCAAGGAAACCACGTCTCTCATTTTTTGATACATCCTGATCTTGTGGGAGTTTCTGCTGAGGCTACTAGTTCCTCCACCCCCAATGTCCTATATGTTACAAAGTATTCGATGGGTGGAGCGGCCAGTATATACTACCCTGTCGACACTACTACCACTTAATATGTTTAGTGAGGCAAATGCAAAATATTTCCACATGTGCATTGTGCAGTGTCCCAATAAATCAAGGTATTTATATAGTGTTCGGCATGGCTAGCGAATATAAACCACCAGGACCTTTAGATGCAACTCCTAGTGCAATTCGCAATTTATTTCAAGATGAAAGCTAAGAAAGACATAAATCCTACTTTTGTATTGATAATTTCTCCAAATACGATCATTTGTACAAGTACTTTTTATGAAATTAATGAAATGACTTCTTTCTCTATGTCAGTATCTTGCTCCAAAATTTTTTCACCGTTTACCCTCTCGTCTGCTAAATTAAGCTCATCTAAGTCAATGTCTAAATTGTCTTCTATCTCAAGGGTGGTGCACGACATGCGTCCAACATCAAAGTTCTCGTCTACTACATCATCACAATTGTACATCCATCTGGGCATATCTTCTTCATACTCTTCGCTTTCAATGTCTCGCAAGATCTTTTCATTGCAATACATGTAAACAATTTTATCTTGTCGATCTGCAAGAAGTCGATTGCGAATAGTACTGTGAATATATTTGTACATGCTCCAGTTTCTTTCTGAGCCTGAGTTTGAAGAGCACTGACTTAGAACCTTCATCGCAAGGTTGCGCAATAAAGCATAATGCTCACCACCACTGCCATGCAGGTTGCTCTTTAGCCATTTGTTGAACAAGGGAGTTGGAAAATAAACCCTCTTTCAATCGAAATGAGGTCATCTCCTTTATGCACTTTACACGATCATCAACATTATTATAGAAGGTGTTTACCACTTTATAAAAATCTTGCACCACCTCAACGTTGGACATCAAATCCATATTCCAATATTCAGGATCTAACATGTAAGCAGCACTGTGTAGTGGTGAATGCACTCCAATCCATCTAGCATGAAAGTACTTCAATAGGCCTTTTCTTTGTCTACTGGAGAATGATACATGCCATTGCTTTTCCACCACTGAATGCTCTAATTTCTCACGACACTCCAAACTTCGCTGGACAGTCCACCATTGCATCCATGCTTTCCCGAGATTAGGCACTCTTTCAAGACTTCATACGACATACATAACAGGCATCATTACATGGTATGCATCCATGACACTGTTCCACCAACTTCTTCTCGTAAGCCCTGCCTTCAAGACTTTGATTTTCTCTTTCACTTTTTCAAGTTGAGTGCTCTCCCAGTCATGAAATGCCATGCATGTAAATGTTTCACAAACTGCATCTTTATTTCGAAGAAAAGACTCAAAAGTGTAAAAGTGAGTGCAAAACCTAGTCTTCGCTGGAAGCTTTAACATAACTGACATGCGAGGTCGAAAAATATCTAACACACTCTGTCTCTTGAGCATGAATCTCACAAGCTGGCGAGCAGTGTCGACGATTGAGGCAAACCATTTGGTATCATCACTTTTATACCAATCTTTTAATACAAGATTCAAACTATGAGTATTACAGCCTACCGGAAAAACATGTGGATATTGTCGCTGTAGGATTTTGGATGCATTCTTGCAATTCTTTGCATTGTCCATGATGACTTGGACTACATTTTTGGCACCCACTTCCTCTATCACATAGCCAATGACTTGAGCAATGTAAGTCCCAGTTTTGATTGAACCAGCAGAATCCACGGCACGGATGAAAGTCTCACCTCTAGGTGAAATAACCATTATATTAATTAATGGTTTTCTTTGTACATTAGACCATCCATCACTTACTATACTACATCCAGAAAGCTCTATATTGCTAAGAATTATTCTTTATACACGTTCTTTTACTTGCGCATAACATTTCTCTAATAGATCATTTCGCATAGCATGGTATGTAGGCGGTGAAAACCCTGGTCCAAACTCACCAATTTTCTTCCATGCTCTCTTCCAATGCTCACTGTCCATCATCATCATAGCACTCCCAAAAAAAGTAAATCGCTTCAACAAGGGCGAGTTGTGCATCATCGAGCAGACAAACTACTTCGAAACTATCTTGACATTAGCAGACAAACTACTTCGAAACTATCTTGACAAATACAAAAGATCATCACATAACACAAAACTACTTCGAAACTATCTTGCAAGGTCTGACTACAAAACTACTTCAAAACTATCATGCACATTGCACCCCCAATGAAGGATGCCTTTTGTACCCAATTAAGGATACTTTACACAATCAAAGATCTATGCTTGCCCAATACTCTAGTATAGGACAATAGACCTTCTCTAACATTCACAAAGAAAATCAAAGATCTATGCTTGCCCAATACTCTAGTATAGGACAATAGACCCTTGACTACTCTAAACTATATCAAGTATCAAGAACCAATACAAGCCCCTAAGCAAGACTCTTGGCTCCATCAAACCATTCATAAAGCAGAATGAGGTAGATTACCTACGTAGCTCAAATGGAAAGCTGAATGACTCCAAATTTGTCCCTAAATCTCCGCAAGTATTAGCTACGAACCACACCTTTCCCCCAATTCAAAGAACTAAGGACGAGTGGCTCAATAGCCTTAGGAGTGCCTACAAGGAAAGACGACAGCCCCCAAGATAAGGACGTTCTTCCCAAGAGGACACTTCTAGCAACTCGAGAGCTCTACAAGTACTTTGAGGAGAGATATCACGCCCCCAAAACAAGGACTATCTCCCCAAAAGTTCCACGATGGGTGTCGGGCAATGTTTATAAATAGAACAGAACCCCGCCGGTGTTCTTTGGTTTTCCCGGCGGGCCCGTCGGGTATGTGCTTATCCCGGTGGGCCCGCCGGGAAAACAAGAAGCCCGGAGGTGTTACGGGACTAGTGGGTTCTGGCAGGTCATTGCTCAGGCCATGTGAATATACAATGTGATCACAAGTTTTAATATGTTAGCAACAGGTTTTGTTAACGTGATCACGAAATTGTGGACGTTAATGAAATCCCTGCATGCAAGCAAAGCTACCCACGTGGAAGCAACATAAAGCATGCACAATATTGAAAGGGCTTCCTAATTTTGTAAAAGCTATGAATTTCCATCAATGGCTTTTCATGTAAAAGTGATCGGGTGAGAGCAAATTCTAAACATGTAGATTGAGCATCTTTTGAGCACGCATGAGGTACTTCCCCTCTCGAATTGCCATCTCTTATGTTTGTCTCTCTTGTGCTAAATTCAAAAAAGCCCTAATCTTGAAAGGGGTTCCTCAGTTTGTAAAAGCGATGAATTCCCATCAACGACTTTTCATGTAAAAGCGATCAAGTGAGAGCGAATTGTAAACCTATAGATCAAGCACCTTCGGAGCACGTATGAGTTACTTCCCCTCTCCAACTGCCATTGCTTGTCTCTCTCTCTCTTGTACACACACACACACACACACACAAGCTCATATGCTACTGTGCTCTGCCCTCTTGTATGCATGCGAGAGATGCATGCTCTTATTGGCCTGCAATGTTGGTGGCCCCTTTTGCTCTTCATGGTTAGCACCCATTTATGAGGCTCTTTTGTGGGCTTGTGTGTAAGGCCCATGGGCACCCAAAAACATGGAAAGGGTATTATGAAAATGGCATGCCCTTAGTGAGAAGCTTGGAGGTACAAAAGGGGCCCTGTAAGGATTAGATTAAGTTGCTATTTTTTTAGGTTTAGAATGCTAAACTTGGCTCCATAGTAGGGGACAAGCTAATGAAGGCTAGTAACTCCTACCTCCTCTCCTATTCTTATTCTAGGATCCACTCACTTTTTAGAAAAGTAAGCACTATTTCTAGATTCCATTCTCATTTTAAAAATTTTTAGGTGTGAGATTGCTTGGACCTCTTGCCTTTTTTATGTGGTCCCACACTTCTCTTCCCAAAATTTGAGAAACGCGGATAAAAGAGATCCTAAAAGTAGGGTTTTTTTGAAAATTTTAAATGTTAACATATTTTAACCAAAAAATAGTCCCTCAATCATATGTAACCTTTAAAAGTACTTTTTCAAGGTCACTTTCAGTCCAATAACTACCTCTTCAAGCCCCATACCTTTTCCATCATATCTCATGCATTTGTACATTTGTATGTGGTCCCACACCTCTCTCTTTCCAAATATGAGAAAGGCTAGGTATAAGGGACCCTAAAATTAGGGTTTCTTGAAAATTTTAAATTTTAATATTTTTTAATCAAGAAAGGGTCCCTCAATCATATGTACCCTTAGAAGTACCTTTTGAAGGTCATTTTCAACAATAACTATCACATTTTCTTTTATTCATCCTTTCATCTTACTCTAATTCTTCTTTCATTGCTAACCTTAGTCTAAACCATGTCTCCTTTAGAATATATAATCATCCCTTCATCTTACTCTAATCCTTCTTTCATTGTTGACCTTAGTCTAAACCACTCCTCCTTTTAGAATATATTACTAACACAAGAAAACGTAAGATAGATCTTCATATTCGTGTAGAAGAGGAATATGCATCAATGAAACATCCTTACGTAAGACAACCATTGGATAATGCATCCACTTCTAGTGTAGAGAGGGGAAAAACCCTATCTTTGAAACCGGTAAGAATGGAGACCTTCTTTTTCTTTTTTCTCTTGGCACTTAGGTGTGGCGAACACCGTTGCATGCACAGCCATACAACAAGGATGACCACAAGCGATGCGCAGTGCACAACAGACAGCCCCGTAAAGGGTGTGAGTGGCTACACTATGTAAGGTGCCAAGCATTAGACATGCTCAAGAGGACCACAAGCCACCACAAGACAAAGAGCCATGCCCCCTCTTGATGATGGGAAATTAGGGGCCCAATATGGCCTACACTTTTTAAAAAAACACTATATGGGTTTTTAAAAACCCTTCTTGTACACGTTTTCTCCAAAAAGATAGAAGCTTTGTTTCCTCTTAAACCTTAGGTCAAAAAATTACTACTAAGCTTGTTCCAAGGCACGGATATGCTAAAGGTTTTGTTTGCCAATATCCACTACTTATTGCTAATAAATGCCTAGACCCCACTATATATTCCAAGTAGCCATTCCTCTCTTCCTAAAAGGTCCAAAAAAAAGGGAAAAAATCTTAATCACTATCTTGATTACTTTCAAAATCTTAGCTCTTGATCGATTTTGGAACATCCCCCTAGCATGTATTCGAAGTACCCATTCCTATCTTCCCACGAGGTCCAAAAAAGGAGGAGAAAAAGCCCGATCACTATCTTGATTAAATTCAAAATCTTAGCTCTTGGTAGACTTTGGAGCATCCCCCTTCCAAATTTACTTTTACTACAACTAGCCATGAATAAGTTTTTACATAGTTCCTTTCACTTCCTTGTCCTTTAGGTATATTGGAGGCCCTTTTAGATTGATGATCTCTTGAAAGTCTCTTGAATTCCCAAAGCCATTAGGACTTTGAATCATGTTTTGTTGTTTGGATCCTTTGCTTAAATTATCTACTTCCAAATATGATGTTATCTTTGTATTCATTAGCTTTTTGATTCATAACTTTGTTACAAATCAGAAAGCTAATGTTTTTTTTCTCTTAGAGTAATGCATCAAATCTCGCTTTTCAAAAGGTTACATCTAGCAAGACATAGAAGGATGGACAAAGCCTCATCCTCCCTAATATCAAAACCTTTATGAATACCATTAAAAAAAAACACACTGACTAGTTCTCAGTTTGTGATTCTTTTTCTTCTTGAAAGGTAAGTGCCGGCCAGCCATGTGGAGTACTGCTAGGCTAAGATGGATGCTACTTAATTTTTAACATAAATAGACGTTTGGTTTTGTATGCATGAATTTTTATCACTTGAAGTCAAAAATGGTGTAGATTGGGAAATTTCCCCTCATTCATCCCAATCAAGCTGAAAGTTCTAAATGCCACTACAATGGAGTGAATTGACATGAATTCTAGAATTCTTAGCAAATAAGATATAGCCCATTGTGCACCTATATAGAGATTGAGCTTGTTCTATGTATAGACTCCAATGACTTGACTTGTGTGAGCTTCCGACAACATAACTATGCCATGTTAAACATTGTAACGTCCAATGAAAAAGAACCCGACATCGATGAGAGCAATCTTCGACCGACTGCGTGTGCGCTTTACTTATATCAAGAGAGACAAGATGCGATAAATTAAAGCACAATTCACAATTACATGGTAAATATTTGCAGACGAGATGGCTGTGGCTCTGGTTGGCGTTACTTCTAGGCTTGCGTTTTTCCTTGCTCGCATGCGGTATTGTAAGATTCCTCCTAGCCTCTCAAGATGTCCAACATCTTCCCCAGTAATCAATTCCCTCTTCAGAAATATAAAAGATCTTGTTTCTACCTGTTTTGGCCTAGAGAGAGAAAATATTCTAGAGAGAGTATTCAAATTTTGAATATTTTTGAATGCAAAAATATCTCTTCTTATTAAAATAAGCTCCCCCGAAACAGAAGGTCAAAAAGATTTTCAGAAGGTGCATTAGAAATTAAGTATAATTTATTGAAGAGGCCTTATCCTAAGGGTCCAGATTTTTGAAAAATTTCAAATTAAGGTTTTGAAGGGCCAATCAAATTCATCCAAATGTATGAAGAAGATAAATAGAAGAAATAAAGAAAATGACCCCCAAAAAATACTCACAAAAGATTAAGAGTGGACTAAGGACCAAAGTAAAAGCTAAAAAAATGGAATTTTGACACCTCACAATGGGGATTCTCCCTCATGAATGAGCCGCCTACTTCACATGTGCAATTGAGTTTTAAATCTTCAAAAATTGAGATATTTCATCTCTCCTCTCTCCTAATTCAAGTCTAGTTCCAAAAAGTTAGCTCAACTGACCTAAAAATGGTCAAAAATTGACCAAACTGATTTGGAAAATTCTAGAATCAGTTTGTTTGGTTAGGAGCTCAATTTTTCCTATAAATAGAAGCCTCCCCCTTTGTTGAAAAATAATAGTGTTTATGCACTGTTACTCTACTCCTCCCAAGCCAAGAACTGTGAATTTATTAATAATTCACTAGTTTTTGACGTTTCCCTCTTCCAAAGATTGGTGGCTACTCTTGTTACAAACAAGAGTAGAACCCTCAAACCATCAAGCCAAAGGAAAGCTCACAGAAATTATGTAAGTAGAGATCTTGTAATTTTCTTTATTGATTTTTATGCTTTTCTAATTTTTATGATTGTTTGAAGTGATAAATGGACGCTATGCCTTGATCGAAAGGCTTTTCCCCTCTCTCTTCTTAGAATCAACCCTTCTTTATCCTAGTTAAGTGATAATTGTTGGTATTAAACTTTTTATAATGTTTTCTCTTTTATAATAAGTGAATTTTGATTAGTCTAGATTACTTTAAGTCAATTAGAGTTAATTTTTTAGACAAATTAAGTAGGAAAATTTTTCAGACATGAGAATTTGAAAAATGGTCAGCCATACAAAGGAGATTATGGCGAAATTTTTAGAAATAAGTATTATCTTTTATTATGCTGAAAGAGTAATCCCTATCATTTCTATACTCTAAAAGTGTCATTTTCATGCATAAAAGATGCATATTGATTATTATTATTATTTATATGCATAAAAGAATAATTTTTTATTATGAAAGTGTTACTTTTATCAAAATAGATTTTATGCATAAAAGAATAATTTTTTTATGAAAGTGTTACTTTCATCAAAATAGATTTTTATGTATAAAAGAATATTTTTTTATTATGAAAGTGTTACTTTCATCAAAATAGATGTTTATGCATAAAAGAATAATTTTTTTAATTATGAAAGTGTTACTTTCATCAAAATGGATTTTTATGCATAAAAGAATATTTTTTTAAAATAAAAGTGTTACTTTCATCAAAATGGATTTTTATGCATAAAAGAATAATATTTTATTATGAAAGTGTTACTTTCATCAAAATAGATTTTTATGCATAAAAGAATATTTTTTTTAATTATGAAAGTGTTACTTTCATCAAAATGGATTTTTATGCATAAAAGAATATTTTTTTGAATTATGAAAGTGTTACTTTCATCAAAATGGATTTTTATGCATAAAAGAATAAATTTTTTTATTATGAAGTGTTACTTTCATCAAAATGGATTTTTATGCATAAAAGAATTTTTTTGATTATGAAAGTGCATCAAAATGGATTTTTATGCATAAAAGAATATATTTTTTTATTATGAAAGTGTTACTTTCATCAAAATAGATTTTTATGCATAAAAGAATATTTTTTTAATTATGAAAGTGTTACTTTCATCAAAATGGAATTTTATGCATAAAAGAATAATTTTTATTAATATGAAAGTGTTACTTTCATCAAAATGGATTTTTATGCATAAAAGAATAATTTTTTATTATTATGAAAGTGTTACTTTCATCATAATGAAATTTTATGCATAAAAGAATAAATTTCTTATTATAAAAGTGTTAATTTTATCATTATTATTTTTTATGCATAAAATATTTTTTTAAAATATAAAAGTGTTACTTTTATCATTCTTGATTTTTATGTAAAAAATAATGCATAAAAGATTTTTTTTTTTTATAAAAGAGTTACTTTCATCATTATTAATTTTTATGCATAAAAGGATGCATATAAAAGAAAAATTTTTTATTGTGAAAGTGTTACTTTCACTAATATCGATTTTTTTGCAAAAAAAATTGATGCATAAAAGAATTTTTATATCAAGATAAGAGCTCTCTTAATTCTATGACTAGTTCCCATGAATATTGGTAAATGATTAGTTTTAAATTTAGTAAAGTAGTAATTGAAATATTACCATTTGTTAACGATAGTTCAAGAAGAACTGCTCCAAACTCAAAACCTGGAATCAGACTTTGACCAAGACGTAATTCCTTCGTCAGTTTCAAGAAATGACGATGTGACCAGTTCTTCAATCTATACTCAAGTCACCCACTGAATCTGAAACTAAGTTGAGACCTTTTATTTTGATCTAAGGATTAAGAATTCAGAATTCGAGGAATTCTGCTTGAGAATCCAGTCTTATGATCTAGAAGTCTTGGATACAGAATTAAGAGATATTGTATTCAAAAGAAAATCAAAACTGAAAACTAGTTGCATAGAAACCCTATTTTCTTAAAAGACTGTCTTACGCCAGAATGGTGGAGGGAGGATTTGGTATATGTGTTTTCTAAGGGAAGCTCGGTTGCAATAGCTGGCGAGGAGTGTTCAAGGGACAGCTCATGCGCCAAAGCCTGCCCAGGTCTTGACCAGCCTCGGTATGGTTAAAATGGTGCATTTCCGGTACGATGGATGAGAGCCGACGAAGCGGTCCCTGAGTGAAGTGCTAGGACACTTAAGGAGGATCCTAGAGGTTTCTAACCAGGAGATGCACGGGCTCGCGGTGCCGAGGACACCCATGCGTATGTTGAGGAAGATATTATATGATGGACCAATGTTTATTGTGATCTGTTAATTGGATCTCGTTGTTGACCCACTGGTCTCAACGGAGAGTCCAGAGTGATACTGTTTTGTGAGAAACAAAGACTCAATGGAAATTTTGAGTTATAATATGTGTAACCTGTAATTGTTTGTCAATGGATTGTTTTATAAGTTAAAGTTTAAAGAGGAGTGTGTGCGTATGTGTTTTCTAAAGTAAAAGTTAAGAAAGGCATTCAATTATGGGTGGGTGAGTACTTGTTTGGTTCTACTATTCCAGTGGTTGGGCAGTGGCTAACCCATGGGCCGAATGGGTTTAGGCTGGAATCAGTAGAGTTTTAATAATAAAATTGATTAATAGGAATACGCTTAGAACTCGAGTAGTTAATTAGAATCCTGAAGACTTCTCTAAAGAATAAATCAACGGCTGTGCCAGATTTAATGAGGAAAAAAGCCTTGATTCCTTCAAGTTAAGTCTGTAATAGTTTCCCTTCTATATGGTTTATTCAGATGAAGGTTAGTTTAGTACCTTGACCTCGTTAGAAAAATTCGTTTAATAAAATAAAAATGGTGGAATCGTCCCCAGTTCTCGGGCATGGGAAATTTTCACGGTTTCGGTTTTCAGAAGGACCACGAGCTTAGTCTCGTGCCCGGACATTCGAGGGCGAGGCCCCGAGTGAGAAATCGTGCCCTGCACAAGAGAGATCTACTTCCACTGCTGCTACCATCCGGGAATCCGGTGCTTAGAGGGGGTAGTGGGATCTGACAGTTGGTATCATAGCGTTGTAGTAAAATTTACAGTAACAGAAATTGTTTAAAATTTTGAGAAATAATGTTTTCACCTATTAATATTATGTTGAATAAACTTTTAAAAAAAAATAAAAAACTTATAAAATGAATTGAAAATTATAGATGGAAGTTCCATACTTATCCGGTATTCCCGACCTCACCCAATCATCACAAGACATGACTGCATTCGCCTTTGAGCATCTCATCTCTTCCGCTTCGACTCGAACAAGCCGAGCAAGACTCGCATGCCATTTCGAGGATTTATATTTTCCTCATCTAGCGAAGAGAGGTTTGCAAGGCAGTATGTCCACGCCTCTTGCGACCGACGTGCAATGCTGTGGCAGAACCTCTCATTGGCAATGATTCTGTTAAAGCTGAAATTGGTACGTAGTGTTATTCTATATCATTCGATGCCTCGAAATTTCTGACTTTCATGCCAAGTCTACAAACTCCTTAGCTTTTTTATTCCTAAGGAGAAGATAATAGCTCCCTTGTTAGTAAGTGAAGGCATGGCTATGGCCCAGTACCGTCATCTTATGCGTCTCTCGAGGAGATTTTGAATTATGGAGCCGAGTTGCTCTATGTACATATTGCAACTTATATATAAATAAAGAAATGTTTTCTGGAGAAAAAATCCATGTTGTATAAGTGATTGTTTATGGACGATTTGATAAAGAAAAATTTGTTATCGGACATATGTCATAGATCTCCAATAAGATCATTGTCTTGTTTAAGAAATTGTTTTCCGAACCTCTTAAGTCTTAGGATCTCGTAGATGATATCAAAATAAAAATTTAATAATATATAAATTTTTGGCAGAATCATGCGACGAGGAAACCGTGGCCGTCAGCCAAACCCTCTCTCTGAAGATGACGAGCTTGACCCTGATGTTCGCAAGGCTCTTCATAGGACTCAGCCAGGACCCTTCAAAAGAGAAGGGGAGAACCTAGGCGAGGCTGTGGAGAAATGGGTGGAAGCCATGGAAGAATATTTTGACTCAGAGGCTACAATGAGCGGAGCAAAATGGCTCTTGCCTGGTTGAAAATAGTGGAAACATCCAGAGTAGTATGGAGGAACCATTGTGACACCAACCGTCTGGATAGAAATACTCAGTCTTTGAACGACCTAAAAACCTATTTGAGAAAGAGATTTTATCCCCCTCGATTCTTGGAATTCAAAGTGAACGAATTCTTAGAGCTAAAGTAGGGGAGTAAAACCATCGAGGAATATTACCAGGCCTTTGCTCTTCTACTCAAATATTCACCACCTCTAGATGAAGATCAACTCATGTCCAGGTTAATTCGGGGGATGAACGAACCCTTGGACACACTCGTCAAAAATGCCAAGCCAGTGTCCATGGCTGAAGCTGTTAGAATGGCGAAGTACTTTTCCAAAGCCTTCATCATAAAAGTCCCGCCAAAGCTAGCTCCCTCATCCTTCAAGAGATTTCAAACACTGGGAAGTTCTTTCAACTTTCCGCCTCCAAAGATACACCAAGGTTCTAACTAGAATGTGGAGACGGGAAGCTTCAGAAATGAAGGAAGATCTTTTCCCTGAAGTCCATTCTCTGGAACTCCGGCTCTCTCCAGAATGCAAAGGGAAAGCCTTCAAAGCGAGAAGAGATGCTTTGGATGTCAAGGACTTGGGCACCAGCTCAAGGATTGACCCTCTCCTTCTATGGGCCAAGGAAACCAGGGTCCCAGAGCCCCGAGAGACAGACTCCTTCTTATCAGTCTAATCAGGGTCCCCCACGCCAGAAGCAAGGAAATCCTAGGAGAACTCTAGCTCAATCGTCTGCCTCTATCGGGAGTAGCCTCAAAACTCCTTCCCACAGAACTAGGGCAACCAAACAGAAAGAGTTCCGCCTCAAACCGCAGCAGCCAGAGCAGTCACAATTGCAAAAGTAGTGGAAGAGAAAAGAGGACAGATTTATGCTGCAATTGAAAACCAAGGGCCAAATCGTCAATTATCCGTCATCAATACTCCAGTTGAGTATCAGGGTAAGCCTTTTAAGCTTTTGATTAATTCAGGCAGTACTCATTTTTTCATTTCCTCTAGATGCTTGCCTAAGCTAGTCTTAGATCAGAAATCAGGGAAACCTACGCAAGTTGAATTGGCAAGTGGGAAGATTCTTTTCACTCACCTTGAGACAGATCGTATTCAATTCAATCTAGATGGAAATTTAACTAACTGTCAGTTTAGAGTTATACCTTTGGGAGTTTTCCACGGGATCCTTGGAATGGATTGTCTCCACAAAAATCAAGCTGACATTCACTATCATAATGGAACCATTTTCTTCCGTGACCTTCACGGAAACAAAGTTCAAGGAACCGAAATTTCAAGATCCCCAAGTCTGCAGTTAGTAAAGGCTTCTAAGTTACTAAAAGGACTTAGAAAGAAGCAGCGCATTTATCTTGTCAAAATGAATCCGGTAGAATCAAAGTTAAAAGCTAAAGAACATGAATGGTTGAGTGATTATGATTATTTATTCCCAGTAGAGCTAATAGAGATGCCTCCAATTCGGGAAGTAGATCATGTGATAGAATTGACCCCCGGAGCTCAGCCAGTAGCCCTGCGCACATACAAAATGCCAGTTCCTGAAGCCATTGAACTCAAGGAACAGCTTAGACAGCTCTTAGAACAAGGGTTTATAAGACCTAGTGTTTTACCTTGGGGTGCGCCAATTCTCTTTCAAAAAAAGAAAGATGGAATGCTAAGACTCTGTGTGGACTACAGAGGTCTAAATCAGCAGCTGACAATTAAGAATAAGTATACTATTCCCAAAATTGATGAGCTTTTGGACATGCTAAGTGGAGCCCATATCTTCACAAAGATAGATCTCAAAAATCAGGATATTATCAGATCAAGATTAATAAACAAGATATCCCGAAAGCCATCAATACTCGGTAGTGTAGGCATTATGAATTCACTGTCATGCCGTTTTGATTGACAAATACCCCAGCTACATTCAATCGCTTAATGCAGGACATTCTCAGAGAATACTTGGATGATTTTGTTCTTGTTTTCTTTGATGATATTCTGATTTACTCAAAGAATGAAGCTGACCATGAAACTCATGTCAGAAAAGTTCTTGAGATTCTTAGGAGGCACCAACTCTTTGCCAAAAAGAGCAAATGCACTTTCTCTGCCGACCATATTGAATACTTGGGCTTTCTGGTATCAAAAGATGGAATTTCTTTAGATTCCACAAAAGTCGAAGCAGTCATAGATTGGCCTGAACCAAAGACAGTGAAAGAAGTCAGAGGATTCTTGGGATTGACTGGTTAGTATAGAATTTTTATATCAAAGCATGCTCTCATAGCTTCCCCCCTCACTAATCTTCTCAAGAAGAATATCCGGTTTCAATGGTCTGCCAGGTGCCAGAGTGCTTTTGATAAGCTGAAGACCGCCTTGGTTAACCAATACCGTCTTGAAGTTACCAGATTTCTCTCTACCCTTTGAGGTAGTAACTGATACCAGTGGTTTTACCGTGGGAGGTGCACTCATGTAGGAAGGTCATGGAGGCCTATGAATCCTGAAAACTCAGAACACATGAGAGGAATTATGCTGTACGACTTAGAACTACTTTCAGTGAGAGGAATTATGCTGTACGACTTAGAACTACTTTCAGTAGTATATGCTCTGAAATTGTGGAGACATTACCTACTGGGTCCAAGATTCACTTTGATGACAGATCATCAGAGCTTAAAGTGGATCTTCACTCAGAAGGCTCTCAACATGTGCCAAAGAAGGTGGATGCAGACGCTACAGGAATTTGATTTTGAAATCAAGTACTGCCCAGGCAAAGAAAATGTGGTAACAGATGCCCCAGCAGAAAAGCCTCCTTGCTTGCAATTACTGTAATGTCAAATCCCTTGATTATTGAAGCAAGAGAGATGATCATGCAGGATAGATTCTTTGGCCCTATTGATACTCTATTTATGCAGGCAAGAAAAACTCCACAGGAGTTGAACCGAGTTCAAGGGTACAGCCTGGGATGATGGAATTATGTATTATAATCGCAGGCCATGCATTCCCAATGATGAGGGAACCAAGGGACAAATTCTAAATGAAGCACATGACAGCCTTATTGCAGGGCATCCAGGTTTCATCAAAACCTACATGCCTGTGAAGAAAAGCTTCTTTTGGCCTGGTCTAAAAAAGGATGTGCTTAATCATGTATGTCAATGTCTCACTTGTCAGAAAGTCAAGGCTGAGAGAGTAAAAATGTCTGGGAAGTTACATCCTTTAGACA
Source organism: Cibotium barometz (assembly GCF_041138505.1). Taxonomy (NCBI): domain Eukaryota; kingdom Viridiplantae; phylum Streptophyta; class Polypodiopsida; order Cyatheales; family Cibotiaceae; genus Cibotium; species Cibotium barometz. Next base: position 25,183,921 of record NC_141066.1, read on the forward strand.
TCCCCCAGGATGAAGTGGGAATGTATCAGTATGGATTTTATTACTGGATTACCCTCAGTGGAATCAGGTTACAATTCCATCTTCGTGGTAGTTGATAGATTGACCAAAGTTGCCCATCTGATTGCAGTAAAAGAAACCTACACTACTGTAGTGGATGTGGCCAGAGTGTTTCTCAAGGAAATCTTCAGATTGCATGGCTTACCCAGAAGAATAGTAAGTGATTGAGACCCCAAATTCACGTCAAGATTCTGGACTGCATTTTTTGAAGCAGTAGGAACTTGCTTGGATCTCAGCACAACTTACCACCCTGAGACCAATGGTCAAACAGAAAGGGTAAACCAAGTAATCGAAGATATACTTCGGTCATGCTGTGGCAGGGAACCCAAGAAGTGGCTAAGCTATCTGCACCTACTCGAGTTTGCCTACAATGCTTCTTATCATAGAAGTATTGGGATGAACCCTTTCAAAGCTTTGTATGGACAAGATTGCTTAACTCCATTAACTTGGTCCGCCCCATTGACTAGGATCGAGATGTCCAAATAGATGCTTGATGACATGGAGCAGCATATGCACGCAATTCGTAAAGATATAAAAGCTTCCCCCAGGATAGACAGAAGCAGTATGCAGATAAGAAGAGGACAGACAGAGAATTTGAAGAAGCAGATATAGTCTTCATTCGAGTACACCCCAAAAGAAGTTCTCTATCTCTTGGGAAGTACAAGAAGTTATCCCCCAGATATTGTGGGCCATATGTGATTATGAAGAAAGTAGGTGACTTAGCCTACGAGCTTCTTTGGCCTCCTCATCTCAAAGTACATAATGTATTTCATGTCAGCCTTCTGAAAAAGTATATACCAAGCCCGAATCATGTGCTTGATGTGATGAAATCTTAACTTCTTCAACCCAAGGGAAGATGGAAATCCAACCTGAAGAAATCCTTGATCTTCAAGAAAAGATTCTCAAGAACAGAATTTTGAGAGAATTATTGGTTAAATAGAAGTTCTATCCTTTTGAAGATGCCACCTGGGAGAAAGAAGCCGATCTGTTGCGAGATTACCCCCAGTTTGCGAGGTAAGGACGTCTCGTATTTTTTAAGTGTGGGAGAGAATGTAAGATTCCTCCCCAGCCTCTCAAGATGTCCGGCATCTTCCCCTGTAATCAATTCCCTCTTCAGAAATATAAAAGATCTTTGTTTCTACCTGGTTTGGCCTAGAGAGAGAAAATATTCTAGAGAGAGAATATTCAGATTTTGAATATATTTGGATGGAAAAGTATCTCTTCTTATTAAAATAAACTCACCCAAAACAGAAGTTCAAAAAGATTTTTAAAAAGTGCATTAGAAATTAAGTATAATTTATTCAAGAGGCCTTATCCTAGGGGTCCATATTTTTGAAAAATTTCAAATTAAGGTTTTGAAGGGCCAATCAAATTCATCCAAATGTATGAAGAAGATAAATAGAAGAAATAAAAAAAATCACCCCCAAAAATGAGTAAATACACACATAAGATGAAGAGTGGACTAAGGACCAAAGGAAAAGCTTAAAAAATAGATTTTTGACACCTCACAATGGGGATTCTCCCTCATGAATGAGCCGCCTACTTCACATGGGCAATTGAGTTTTAAATCTTCAAAAATTGAGATATTTCATCTCTCCTCTCTCTTAATTGAAGTCTACTTCCAAAAAGTTAGCTCAACTAACGTAAAAATGGTCAAAAATTGACCAAACTGATCATTTAGAAAATTCTGGAATCAGTTTGTTTGGTTAGGAGCTCAATTTTTCTTATAAATAGAAGCCTTCCCCTTTGTTGAAAAATAATAGTGTTTATGCATTGTTACTCTACTCCTCCCAAGCCAAGAACTGTGAATTTATTAATAATTCACTATTTTTTGACGTTTTCCTCTTCCAAAGAATGGTGGCCACTCTTGTTACAAACAGGAGTAGAACCCTCAAACCATCAAGCCAAAGGAAAGCTCCCAGAAATTATGTAAGTAGAGATCTTGTAATTTTCTTTATTGATTTTTATGCTTTTCTAATTTTCATGATTGTTTGAAGTGATAAATGGATGCTATGCCTTGATCGAAAGGCTTTTCCCCTCTCTCTTCTTAGAATCAACCCTTCTTTATCCTAGTTCAGTGATAATTGTTGGAATTAAACTTTTTATAATGTTTTCTCTTTTATAAGAAAATTTTGATTAGTCTAGATTACTTTAAATCAATATTAAGACAAATTAAGTAGGAAAATTTCAAAAATGGTCAACCATACAAAGGAGGTTATGGCAAAATTTTTAAAAAAAAGTATTACTTTTTATTATGCTAAAAGAGTAATCCCTATCATTTCTATACTCTAAAAGTGTCATTTTCATGCATACAAGATGCATATTGATTATTATTATTATTTATATGCATAAAAGAATAATTTTTTATTATGAAAGTATTACTTTCATCAAAATAGATTTTTATGCATAAAAGAATAATTTTTTTTATGAAAGTGTTACTTTCATAAAAATAGATTCTTATGCATGAAAGAATAATTTTTTTATTATGAAAGGGTTACTTTTATCAAAATAGATTTTTATGGATAAAAGAATAATTTTTATTATTATGAAAGTGTTACTTTCATCAAAATGGATTTTTATGCATAAAAGAATTTTTTTTAAATGAAAGTGTTACTTTCATCAAAATGGATTTTTATGCATAATAGAATAACTTTTTATTACGAAAGTGTTACTTTCATCAAAATGGATTTTTATGCATAAAAGATTAATTTTTATTATTATGAAAGTGTTACTTTCATCAAAATAAATTTTTATGCATAAAAGAATAATTTTTTACTATTATGAAAGTGTTACTTACATCAAAATGGATTTTTATGCATAAAAGAATAATTTCTTTTATTATGAAAGTGTCACTTTCATCAAAATGGATTTTTATGCATAAAAGAATAAATTTTTTAATTATGAAAGTGTCACTTTCATTAAAATGGATTTTTATGCATAAAAGAATATTTTTTTAATTATGAAAGTGTTACTTTCATCAAAATAGAATTTTATGCATAAAAGAATAATTTTTTTAATTATGAAAGTGTTACTTTTATCAAAATGGATTTTTACACATAAAATAATATTTTTTTCAATGAAAGTTTTACTTTTATCAAAATAGATTTTTATGCATGAAAGAATATTTTTATTATTATGAAAGTGTTACTTTCATTAAAATGGATTTTTATGCATAAAAGAATAATTTTTTTAATTATGAAAATGTTACTTTCATCAAAATGGATTTTTATGCATAAAAGAATAAAGTTTTTATTATAAAAGTGTTACTTTTATCATTATTGATTTTTATGCATAAAAGAATTTTTTTATTATAAAAGTGTTACTTTTATCATTATTGATTTTTATGCATAAAATAATACGTAAAAGAATTTTTATTTATTATATAAGAGTTACTTTCATCATTATTCATTTTTATGCATAAAAGGATGTATAAAAGAATTTTTTTTTATTGTGAAAGTGTTACTTTCACTAATATCGATTTTTATGCAAAAAAAATGATGCATAAAAGAATTTTTATATCAAGATAGAAGTTCTCTTAATCCTATGACTAATTCCCATGAATATTGGTAAATGATTAGTTTTAAATTTAGTAAAGTAGTAATTGAAATAATATCATTTGATAAAGATAGTTGAAGAAGAACCACTCGAGACTCAAAACCTGAATAAGACTTTGACCAAGACGTAATTCCTTCGTCAGTTTCAAGAAATGACGATGTGACCAATTCCTAAATCTATACTCAAATCACCCACTGAATCTGAAACTAAGTTGAGACCTTTATTTTGATCTAAGAATTAAGAATTCAGAATTCAAGGAATTCTACTTGAGAATCCAGTCCTGTGATCTAGAAGTCTTGGATACTGAATTAAGATATACTCATTGTATTCAAAAGAAAATCAAAACTGAAAACTTGCATAGAAACTTGGTTTTCTTAAAAGACTGTGTTATGCCAGAATGCTGGAGGGAGCATCTGGTATATTTGTTTTTTAAGGGAGGTTCGGTTGCAATAGCTGGCGGGGAGTGTTCAAGAGACACCTCACGCGGCAAAGCCTGCCCAGGTCTTGACCAGCCTCGGTATGGTTAAAATGGTGCACTTTCGGTACGATGGACGAGGGCCGACGAAGCGGTCCCTGAGTGAAGTGCCAGGACACTTATAAGGAGGATCCTAGAGGGTTCTGACCAGGAGATGCACGGGCTCGTGGTGCCGAAGACACCTATGCGTATGTCAAGGAAGATATTATATGATGGACCAATGTTTATTGTGATCTATTATTGGATCTCGTTGTTGACCTGCTGGTCTCAACAACGGAGAGTCTAGAGTGATACTGTTCTGTGAGAAACAAAGACTCAATGGAAATTTTGAGTTATAACATGTGTAACTTGTAATTGTTTTGTCAATGGATTGTTTTATAAGTTAAAGTTTAAAGAAGAGTGTGTGCGTATCTATTTTCTAAAGCAAAAGTTAAGAAAGGCATTCAATTATGGGTGGGTGAGTACTTGTTTGGTTCTACTATTCCAGTGTGGTCGGTGGCTAACCCATGGGCCGGATGGGGTTAGGCTGGAATCAGTAGAGTTTTAATAATAAAATTGATTAATAGGAATACACCTAGAACTCGAGTAGTTAATTAGAATCCTGAAGACTTCTCTAAAGAATAAATCAATGGCTGTGCCTGATTCAATCAGGAAAAAAGCGTTGATTCCTTCAAGTTAAGTCTGTAATAGTTTCCCTTCTATCTGGTTTATTCAGATGAAGGTTAATTCAGTACCTTGACCTCGTTAGAAAAATTCGTTAATAAAATAAAAATGGTGGAATCATCCCCACTTCCCGGGCATGGAAAATTTTTCCGGTTTCGGTTTTCGGAAGGACCACCAGCTTAGTCTCGTACCCGGACATTCGAGGGCGAGGCCCCGAGTGAGAAACCCTGCCCCGCACAAGAGAGATCTACTGTCGCAGAAGGGGCAGCGGGATCTCACAGCAGGTATATTCGCCTGTGGTTTGGTTTGATGATAGTAGAACACTTGTGGGGATTTAATCTTCTGTAGTTTACTTACTCATGTTCATGTCTGTTTTGTGTACAGCAGATGCCGCTGGAAACAGCCGCCCGATCTTACGATGAAATTCACACCACTTCCTCGTGTAAAACACCACTTCCTCCTTTTACACGGTCGCCAGCCTCTCCGCCCTCCCCTACCACTAGTACGACTGCACCTCCCCCGTCGCCAGCCTCTCCGCCCTCCACGGCACCTCCCCCGTCCACACCCTTCCTGGCTCCGTCACCAAGTCTTGGTGCGTGGCTAAACCTGCAACTGACCCCGCCGCCTTGCAGCAGGCTCTCGGTGGAGCAGACACTGCCTTCTGCCAAGCCATCCAGCCTGGCCAGTCCTGCTTCCAGCCCAACACCCTGCAATCACATGCATCGTATGCTTTTAACGCCTACTGGCAGGCCCTCAAGCCTCACGGCGGAACTTGCAACTTCAATGGGGCTGCCGTCCTCACAATTACTGACCCAAGTAAGTTACTCCTCACCCATGCCATGTGGTGCAGCGAACGGCATTTTGTTTTCTACACTAACTGCATATGCTGCTCCCGATGCACGTTATGATCAATGCGAGTACACCTCTCTTTGATGTCGTGTAGCTGTCTGGAGAGTGAAAAGGCATTTCGTTGGCCTGCTTTTGCTAAAGTGAGGTTTAGGAATTTTAGTTGATTTTCTAATCAAAATTTTTGGAATTCCTACAAAAATCAATTTTTACTTACCACATTCAGTGTGGAAAATTTGGAACCCTTGTCTCTCTCTCTCTCAGTCTCTCCAATTCACGTGTTCAAATTTAAACAAAAGGATGCCTCTATCTCCTTTATCTCTAGATAAAAACTTAGGACTTCTCCATAGGATCTCATATATTTGAATCTATCACATGTATGGAAGTCTACGAGCAAATAGGTTTTTGGATATGAGGATGTCTATCCAAAGTAACCTTGGTGTGATATTGACATTATCTATAGTGGATGTATGCTAGGGCAACTTGGAAGCCATGGAGATTAGGACGTCTCCCAAAGAAACCTTGGCATCACATTGGCATTTTGTGTAGTTGGATACATTCTTACTTCGTTCCAAATTGAGGCAATAACATGAGACTTTTGTTTATCCAAGCACTATCTTCATGGCATCAGTCATGTGTATTAAAGTGATACTCCTTGTACCACAAGGCTTGTTCACTAAGTAGAGCAATGCTTGATGGTTGATCAAAGTTTTAAGCCGACTAGAAGTCCCATCAACTAATCAAGAAATGGTTGATTAGTTCATGACGAGCCTTATATTGGCACCACAATTACTTATCCTTATGAATGGATGAATCTTTTGAAAGCTAATAAGCAAAGTAGTGGGCAATATCCTCACTATCCTTAGATACAAATTCAAGGCACAAAGGCTCGTTAACTAATCAAGCAATCATTGATTAATTGATGAGCCTTACATAGACATCAAAATTTACTTATCCTTATTAATGGAGTGAGAATTTATTACCTAGGTAATGGACAATATCCTCACTCTACTCAGGTATAAAGCCAAGGTTGAACAATGGAGCATCAAATTATCATCCACCCCAAGGTATAAATGATCTCCATTTATCTTCCAAGGTTTATCTAACACCAAAATGCTTCCTTAAGTTTACACATACTACCTCTATATGTCTAAAGTTTACTTGATTTCATTTACTTCTCAATTATATTTAGGATGCAAAGAACATAAGCATACCATGTTATCTAGTCCACAGTTTCTTGGTGTGGAGTAGATAGTGTAGGATGTGTAATTTCTCCACACAATATGTTCTCTTCCAGAGTTGCTTTTTCCCTAATAGACTAATTTAGTTTTAGAAAACATACACATTTCATATTGTACACTCCACAACATATTTTTCCACAAAATATCATAATTAGATTGGCACAATCATGGGCAATGTCTCGTAATATATGCTCACTTTATAAAATTCATAATATGTCTTTCAATGATCCCATTTCTCATAAAATATGCTCACTTTATGAAATTCATAAGAGGTTTTTCAATGATCGAATCTCATTTAAAACAGCTCTTTCGTGATATACAACTTGAAATCATATTTTCTAAACTTCTATTACATCTAGAAATTCACTTAATATTTCTTTTTAATAATGAAAACATATCCATCTTGGCATAGAAATACTAACATTATCAAGAATAATCTTCTGACCTCCTCTCTAGTTTTCTTATTTATTCTAAAGTCTAAACTTTCAAAGGTCACATTATTCGTCTAAATATTCTTAGGTTTTATGCCCTAGCAAAATTTTCTTCACTTAAACAAGTGTAAATTTTAGGTCATCTTAACCTTGTTAGTCTATTAGCATGCTACTGAAGGCAATAATTAATAACACCCTCTACTCTCCCATTGAACCACCACCTTACAAAGATGCATGCGCACTCTCAAAGCAAGAGAAGATCCCAAAAATCCCTTAGTGCAAAAAAAACTAGGAAAATGAGGTATGTATCAATCTACTATACTTTACATAAAATCCCATTAGTTTTGCTTGTGATAGTGAATGTAAATTTTGAATGTTTAGGCAAAGTGTCCTTATAAAGTTCAATTTGAGGACAAGAGGATAGCTCTCCTTTGCCGAGGAGATGAGCATTGCCCGTTGCGTGATGTGCTGACTCACATGGAGCAACATCTAAAGCCAACCATGACATTACCATAGATGTGCCATAGCAAAAAATGAGGCAGCTATGTAAGGAGGAGAGATGGGATCTCAATCCCGAGCAGACCTTAAAATGCTCAAATTTTAAAAAAATAGTTATTATTATTTTAAAAAATAGTTATCTTTATTATTAATTTGATGGTAGATTAAAAGGTTGCCCTTTTCAAATTTCAAACCTTAAGAGGCATCAACATAGAACATTAAAAACATTGAAAGAAGTGAACGTCTAGAGGAGAGAGGGATGGGGAATTCAATTTGATAAGCAAAGAGCTAAAAGTGCTCTAATGTGAAGGATTTCACAAACACACACCTTGCATGATCCACACTATTAACCTTTTGGAAGAAAAACGCATACACCCAACATAAAACACAAAATAAATTCTCTCACACTCTCTCATTTGTATGAAAGAGTTGCTTTAACAAAATGTATATGAGAAAATACAAGGAGTATATCTTCCATGAGTGAAGAGGTATAAAAGTTTTTATAAAAAGAAAAAAGTAAGAGGAGACCTCACCTTATTCACTATTATCTACCATGAAATAGATAGAAAGATGGACTTTCACAAATTGTGATGATGAACAGGTGTAATAGAACACCCACAATGGCTGCAAAGATTGAACTAATAGTGAGACCTCTTCCTCATTAGGGTAAAACTCCTCCTATGTGAAGAAGGCTTGAGTTCTTTGACTGATGCACCCCCACAAAGGTCATGTCATAGTTGAGATACTCTCTTGCATGTAATGTTGAGTTCCATTCTCACTCCCTCCTTTGTGTCATACATTGTTGTTTATAGAGATATCCATGAGCTCTCTCTTCCTCTCCTTTCTATTTCATAAAATAATGGACCTATTCTTATGGTGAGTTGTGCTGTCCCTTTTTCTCAAGTTTGCTTCTTTCTTTAAAAAGAAAAAAGTAATAGAATGGCACCAATAACATCTAACCTGATGATTTGGTTAATTAAAAAATTGTCGGTCCCAACCAAGTGGCAACAAAGTAGGAAGAGTTCTTAATACCTTCTACAACTCTCACCAAAATATGCATTAAACTCCTCATTCCAAACAAAAGTTGTTTGGTTGGCCAAGAATTGTAAAGGATGCAAAACATGGGAAAGAAAATAACTAAACATGGCTATATACTTGACTTTTTGGATAGAAGAAATGAGTTCCTTGAGACTAGAAGGGGAAGGTAAATCCAAAAGTACCTTAATTCTAGCTTTGGCCATTGAGATTCCCTATGCTGAAACTAAATGGCCAAGTATAACTACTTTCTTCGCAAAATTATATGTCCCATAATTCAATAACCATCACAAATTGTATAACCCCCATGACCATCCACCTCATTAAAAATCTCATCTTGAAAGAGTAGAGGAAAATGATCTCGCTTTCTTGATGCATTGAGTGGTTTATAATCCACACATACCCGCCATTTACCATTCTTTTTAGGAGTAACCAACATAGGAGAAACCCACTCAAAATTTTCAACAGGGTATATGAATCTAGCTTTTAGTAACCCGGTTACCTCTTTAAGAAAAGAATCATGTTGTACCACACCTAACAATCGTAATTTCTGAGCCAGTGGTTTGGCATTCTCTTTAACTCAATGTGATGTTGTATGCCATCACTTCCTCTATTGTATGTGTAATCAAAAATGAAAGAATTAGGATACATGTTTAGCATGTGCAAAAAATCCTTCTCCTCTTCGAGCTTCAGGTCATCTACTAACATAACTTCAACATTACTTTGATATACCTTTAACTCTTCTTGAGCCTCAAATGAATGAAGTGCCACCCACATCACCTCTAGAGATGAATCTTCAATGTCACTACTACTAGAGGAATCAAAGGTTTCTTCTAAATACAAATACTCTTGATCGGTCTCTGCATCACCTAAATCCTTGTACCAGATATGTTTTTGCTTCTTTCCTTTCATGTCATAAACCAATGCTTTCTTTCCATCAATTTCCATCGCTAGTTTCCCTTTGTCCTATTTTTGAATAGCTTTGATGGCAATTAACCAGCGGTGACCTAGACTCAAGGGGTAGCCATCTCCCTTGGTTGACATATCGTAGAAGCCAATGGTAATAGAAACCCCAATGACACTGACCTTGAGATTCCTGATGACCTTAATGCAATAAACCTTGCTATTATTTGACATATTCACCACATAATTAAAGAAGACTCGTGTATCCTTAGCCCTATCTAGTGTATTAAATAATCTAAAGTGGTACAAAATCCTTTTGGACCTCCAATGGACTATAAGAATGATACGAGAAGGCTTCTCACTCCTCCTTCTAGTAATTTTGATGCTCGTACTTCTGTTTACTTCCCTCCTTGCCTAAAGACACAAAGTGAAAAGTTGAGGCCATTTGATGTTAGATATCTGCTTCCTCATATCCTCTCTCAAATTTTATGGCTTCGCCCCATGCCCAAGAGTAAGATCCAACAACCCGATTCTTCTCCTCCTTCTTTTCTTCTTACTACCTTCTACAAAATTTTCTTTTTTCTTCTTCTTCTATACCACATCGGATGATTCCTTACTGTCCATTTTCTTATGAGCTTATGTTTTCTTCCCATGAAGAACATTCTACTTTCGCCCCATGACCAAGAGTAAGATCCAACAACCCGATTCTCCTCCTCCTTCTTTTCTTCTTACTACCTTCTACAACATTTTCTTTTTGCTTCTTCTTCTATACCACATCAGATGATTCCTTACTGTCTATTTTCTTATGAGCTTATGTTTTCTTCCCATGAAGAACATTCCACTTCCTCTTCATTTCTATTTTATCTTGCATTTTATCCCTTTATTTGAATTCCACTACATGTACCCCCTATATGGTAAAGATGGGATAGGAACAACCATCTCCATTGATTTTGTAAGTGGAGGATCATCACCCCTATCTTGATTCCATCATTGCATAGATGGATTTTTTTGGCATATTAGGCCCCCTCGAGGCATTTAAATGTGATAGAGAAGATAAATCTCACCTCATTTTCTTCCAGGATGCAAAAAATTATACATACCGTGGCCAAATTCATTACTATTTCAACAAACCAACTTCTTGTCTCCTAGGCAGCTTCCGCCACCTTCCTATGGTGCATGAGGTCAAGATCCCACTCCTTAAGCAGCCAAATGAACTATTGATTCTCCAAGTTGGTGAGTAAGTTTCTCCAAGGTATTGGCATCTTGGGGTCATTGGTGAAGATTGTGCAAGAATTTGTTGATGTTGATAACAAAATCTTTGTACAAGTGCTTCAACTATAGTTCATGTCTCTCCAATGTTTGGAAAATTCATGTTGGAGGCCAAGTCTTCATCTCTTTGACAAAATTTCTAATTCTTATGCTTGATCTTTTTTTCTTTGTAGGCTACTAATGCTACTTCTTCATGATAAGTTTTTGGGATAACTAATTCCACCTTCTTCCTAAGAATATGATGGAGACCACCAATAAAATAATCCTTTTTAAGGAACTTTGCAACCTTGCCTGGATTAGTGATGAAGTGAAACTAATTTATCTTGATGTGTTGAACTTTTGTTCCTAATGTAAAGCTTGAATTTGTTGCGTGGAGGACTTCAGTGGTTTAAGACTTGATATAATTTTCTTGAAAAAGTACTTCCAACTCCGTAAAATTCTCATGAACTTCTGGATTACGAGATAAGAACCATGTATAGGCATTCTTATGCAATACCATTGTGAAAGAACTTAGTTTTTATCCACTATCTTTCTTAAAGATGGAAAAATAATTCTTCATATTCTCTAGAAAATCTTTCGCGTCTTCATTGGGTCCACCATAAAATAATGGGTACCCATGGAATGTAGCCATCTCATGGGTTTGTTACATAGCCATATCACTTTTGTGAACTGAAGGTCGTCAATGAAGATTTCCTTAGTGGAGGCACCTAAAGAAAGGCAATAAAGGGAAATATAACTCTATAGCACCCTATATTCATTCATTGAAAAACATCCACCTTGACAAGATGCACACATTCCCTCAAAGCAAGAGAAAATCCGACAATCCCTTAGTGCAAAAAAGACTAGGAAAAGAAGTGAACACTTAGAGGAGAGAGATGGGGGAGTTCAGGTTGATGAGCAAAAAGTTAAAAAGGCTCTTAATGTGAAGGATTTCACAAACAAACACTTTGCGTTATCCACACTTTTAACCTTTCTGAAGAAAAAAACACTCACCCAAAACGAAACGGAATTTTTTTTCACACTCTGTTATTTGTATCAAAGACTTGCTTGAAAAAAATGTATATGAGAAAATAACAATGAGCATATCTTCCATGAGTGAAGAGGTACAAACATTGTTTTAAATAGAAAAAAACTAAGAGAACCCTCTCCTTCTTCACTATTATCTACCATGCAATAGATACAAAGATGGACTTTCACCACTCATGATGACAAGTAGGTGCAACAAGACACCTGCAGAGTGACCGTAAAGATTCAACTAACACTGAAATTTCATCCTCATCAGGGTATGAATTCTCCCATGTGAAGAAGACGAACTCTTGGACGACTGATCCACTCGCAAAGGTTAGGTGTCCTAGAGTTGAGTTTGTCTCTTTCATGTAATGTTGAGCTCCACTCTCACTCCCCCCTTTGTGGACACACATGGTTGTTTTTATAGATATCCAAGAGCTCTCTCTTCCTCTCCTTTCTTTTTCATTAAATAATGGAGGTGTTCTTAAGGTGAGTCGTGTTGTTCCTTTTTCTGAATATAGCTTCCTTCTTTTTAAAAAGAAAAGCTTGCTTCTTTACCGTGGGTAGCTTATGACCCTTTCACAAGAGTATGCAAGCAAAGCTACCCACGTGGAAGCAACATAAAGCACACACAATTTTGAAAGGGATTCCTAATTTTGTAAAAGCTTTGAATTCCCATCAATGGCTTTTCATTGTAAAAGCGATCGGGGGAGAGCGAATTCTAAACCTGTAGATCCAGCGTCTTCTGAGAACACATGAGGTACTTCCCCTCTCCAATTGTCATTTCTTATGTCAGTCTCTCTTGTGCTAGACTCAGCAAAGCCCTAACCTTGAAAGGGATTCCTCACTTTGTAAATTCCCATCAATGAGTTTTCATATAAAAGCGATTAGGTGGTGAGAGGGAATTCTAAACCTACAGATCAAGCGCCTTCATAGCACGTATGAGGTACTTCCCCTCTCCCATTGTCGTTTCTACTCTCTATCTCTCTTGTATAAACACACACACACACACACATAAGCTCATAGGCTACTGTGCTCTGCCCTCTTGTATGCGTGCGGGAGATGCATACTCTTATGGGCGTGCAATGCCGATGGCCCCTTTTTCTGTTCATGGTTAGCACCCATTTATCAGGATCTTTTGTGGGCTTGTGTGTAAGGCCCATGGGTGCCCAAAAACATGTAAAGGGTATTATGAAAAGGGCATGCCCTTAGTGAGAAGCTTGGAGGTACAAAAAGGGCCCTGTAAGGATTAGCTTAAGTTGCTAACTTTTTGGGTTTACAATGATAAATTTGGCTCCATAGTAGGGACAAGCTAATGAATACCCTACTTTTGGGTTTCTTTTTAGACTAGTAACTCCTAGATCCTCTCCTATTCTTACTCTAGGATCCACTCACTTTTTAGAAAAGTTAGTTCATTCTCATCTTTGAATTTTTTATGTGTGAGATTCCTTGGACCTCTTGCCTTTTTTATGTGGTCCCACACTTCTCTCTTTCCCAAATTTGAAAAATGCGGATAAAAGAGACCCTAAAAGTAGGGTTTTTTTGAAATTTTTAAATTTTAACATTTTTTAATCAAATAACAGTCCCTCAATCATATGTAACCTCCAAAAGTACCTTTTTAAGGTCACTTTCAGTCAATAACTACCTCTTCAAGCCCCATAACTTTTCCATCATATCTTATGCATTTATATGTGGTCCCACACCTCTCTTCTCCAAATATGAAAAATGCGGATATAAGGGACCCTAAAATTAGGGTTTTTAAAAAAAATTAATTTTTTATTTTTTTAAATCAAGAAAGGTTCCTTCAATCACATGTTACCCTTACAAATATCTTTTGAAGGTAATTTTCAACAATAATTATCTCATTTTCTTTTAATCATGATCCTTTCATCTTACTCTAATCCTTCTTTCATTGCTGAACTTAGTCTAAATCATGCCTCCTTTAGAATATATTACTAACACAAGAAAATGTCAGATAGATCTTTATATTCATGTAGAAGAGAAATATGCATCAATGAAATGTCCTTATGTAAGAAAACCATTGGATAATGCATCCACTTCTTTACTTAGGGCTCAGGGAAAGAAACATATAGGATTATGGGCTGATGGTGCCGTCTATCCACGTGACCCATTAACCTTAGATAACCCACCATTCACTGATCTGACTAGTTTAGTACATCACTTTGATGATGGGAAAAATAGGCTTCTTGGATATTGTAAGCATCTAACAGTATGTGGCGGGGCTTTCATGCAAAATATATACACATCAAATTCGCATTTTCAATAAAATATTGAGGATTCAACAAAACAAGTGCAAAATCTAGAGAATAAGAATAAAGATAGGGAGATACAAATCAAGGAACAAGACAAATAATTAAATAATCTTAGACTCAAATTAAATCATTTCAAGAAAACCCCAGTTGGTGCAAGAGAATGCCAAAGAGAGCATACCAACTAAGACCTACTGATCGAGAGGGCTTTGTAAATTTTAAAGAGGATTGGATATCACTAATCATGTTTGTTTGAAGGTATCTACACTCCATTTGTCTAGGATTGGCCACTCTATATTGCCTAATGAGGGAAATGGAAGATTTTCAAGTCTTCCATAATCTTAGGCCTAGAGGGAACTATATAAGAGTGTGTGAAAAAGAATATTCTACTGCCAAGAAGTGTCCTTGGGTTCTTGTTGGGAAAAAAAACCTCACCTATGGTAGAATGGAAAGCACTAAACGTCCCTGTTATTCTCTTAAATGGTTGTTCCTTTATATAACTTTATAGGAATACATTCATACACAAAACCACCAAAAAAAAGAAGTGAACAACAAAGGTATAACAAAATGATTTGAATAGAACCACATTAGTGACAAAATACTTACAATTACAAGGAAACTTGGTTTTTTCCATTTTAGGATGAAGATGAATGTCTGAAGCCATGTAGACATGTTGAAGCACTGCCGCCATTCCTTCATTTTGAGTTTTCTTAAAAGCTAGAAATCTTCCCTTCCAATGATGTTACAAAACACCACAAGCTTTGACTCTATGCGGCCCTCTTAAGTTTGGTTGTAAATAACCCAATCATTAACCTTGAATATCTCTCCAACCCAAATTATATCTTGCTCATTCCTAGAGTTGTTAAGAACATACTCAAACATGGAATCATTGGGTCTCCATTTCAATGTTTCCCTTGTTGCTTGTAAGAGGATAAAGTATCTTAAGTAGGATTAGAGGAGGAATAGGGAGGTTAGAAGGTTTGTAGAGGATTAGACAAGATATTAGAGAGTAATTAAACCTTGCAACAAGATTTACAAGTGGTTAGAGAGGGATTTAAGAGCTTATAGCAAGATTAGTAGAGATATCGAATCTTGCAAGAGGGTTGGAAACTTGTTGTTGCAAGGTTAAGTAGAGATAAAAGACACACAAGAGGATTGGAGAGAGATTACAAGCTCACAACAAAGATTAGAAAGAGATTAGAAGGTTGTAGGAAAGATTAGAGAGGAATTGGAGACGTTATAGCACGATTAGTAGAGATATGGAAGCTTGAAATAGGGTTAAAAACTTGCTGCAATATTAAGGAGAGATTAAAGACATACAACACAATTGAAGAGAGATTAAAAGCTCACACAACAAAGATAATAAGGCAAGATTAGAGAGGGATTCGAGAGCTCTAATACTAATGGTTTTCATGTGTAAATAGTTTAAGAGCATAAAAAGGGGCTAGGAAGCTTGGAGAATCCTTTTTTAACTATAGAATAATATGGAGTACTTTTTTGGGGATAAAATTAAATTTTTGGAGGAAAAAAAGTAATTTTTAGGATTACTTTTTCGTCATGTAGGTCTGGTGGGGCCCCAGGGAGGTGAAGTGACACTAGTGGGGCTACTAGATAAAAAAGGTGATGTGATTGGGGTTACTAGGAGGACAAGCCTAAAGTATATCGATTAATACCCCTACTTTAGGTCTTTAATCTAGTGGATAGAATGTGCACTCCCCCCCTCCCATTCATCCAAACTTGATTAAAATATCATTAAAATTAATCCTTAAGGGCCCTTTGGGTAGTCCATATTTCCCCTAATGCAAATTGTCAGGTTTTGGAGGGTATTATAAAGAAGGCAAGGTATTTTTAGGCCCTCTATGAGAAGCCTTGACGTGTCATCCAATAAAAAACCCGAAAGCATGCATATCATCAGTTTTTGGGACAACTTGTCGCTATTTTTTTTTTGCACCGAGAGCTCTAGTTGTTAGATCGAGTCAATCCAAGACTGTATGCTCATATAAAGAAGTTATATGTTTTGCAAAGTGTAGGTCATCATTTTTAGGGCTTGAATAGAGTCGTGTACGTGTTGGAAGTGTTCATGGGTTCCTTTCTTATATGTATGTTTGGTAGACTAAGTGGGTCATCTTGTGTGTTTCCCCGCAACATCTTGATTTCAATGCTAGAGTGACATCCGCAATCGATGAGCTTGAAGCCAGTTCTTATGTTCGATAGAAGTTCAAAAGTACCTCACAAATTAGAAAATTATAAATTTACTACCACATTTGAAATGAGTTTTATATCACGAATCAATACATAGAACTAATGGTTGCCTTCAACACTGAAGGTGTTTTGTGCACTCACTACTACATGTTAGCCTAATACCGGCGCTTATACCGGCGATATTTAACAGGGTCTAAAAAAGCCCCGTCATCGGTATAAGCGCCGGAACCACACCGTCGGTATAAGCGTCGGGTAGCAATACCGGCGTCTATATCGGGGCATATACCGACGCTCACCGAGGGTAATACCGACGCATAAACCGGCATCTATACCGGTGTATATACCGTGTTATATACCGGGGTGAATACCGGGGTGTATACCGACTAAAATACCGAGATATATACCTATGCATATACCGACGTCAGTACTGGGGTATATACCGACGCTGTAGCAGAAATTTTTTTTTGGGCAGAATAGTGCTGCCTGGCTGTTGCCTAGCTGCCTGCAATGAGCAGGATCAACAACAGCAAACAGACAGCACCATTCTAAAGAAACTTCGTTTTCTCTTAAACCTTAGGCCTAAAAATGACTACTAAGCTTGTTCCAAGGCATTGATATACCAAAGGTTTTGTTTGCAAATATCTACTACTTATTGCTAATAAATGCCTAGACCCCACTGTGTATTCCAAGTAGCCATTCCTCTCTTCTCGCAAGGTCCAAAAAAGGAGGAAAAAAATCCACATCACTAACTTGATTACTTTCAAAATCTTAGCTCTTGATCAATTTTGGAACATCCCCCTGTATTCGAAGTAGCCATTCTTGTCTTCCCGCAAGCTCCAAAAAAGAAGGAAAACAATCCGGATCACTATCTTGATTAACTTCAAAATCTTAGCTCTTGTTGGTAGACTTTGGAACATCCCCATATCACATTTCTTTTATTTGTCTAAGTTCAGTAATAATAGAATCTTTCCTCCCTCTTGTAATTTTACTTTTGCTACAACTAGCCATGAATAAGTTATTACATAGTTTCTTTCACTTCTTTGTCCTTTAGGTATATTGGAGGTCCTTTTAGATTGTTGATCTCTTGAAAGTCTCTCGAATTCCCAAAGCCATCAGGACTTTGAATCATGTTTTATTGTTTGGATCCTTTGCTTAAGTTATCTACTTCCAAAAACGATGTTATCTTTGTATTCATTGGCTTTCTGATTCATAACTTTGTTAAAAATCAGAAAGCCAATGTTTTTTTCTCTTTTAGAGTAATGCATCAAATGGTGGTTACAATTAATTTTATTATCTATGTGATTTTCAAAACGTTGCAACTATCTACAAATTATGTAAAAATATACTTTGCATTAGTGATTTCTATTTGCATCTCTTCTCTACCCACTTAGTATATACATAAAGTTTCCAATTACCATATGACAAATCTAGTAACAATTGTCAATCCTCATTTTCAATCATTGGGCTTCAATCCTCATTCCATTAGCTTCAGGATAAGCTTTCAAACTTGTTGATCAGACTCCGGAGTCACTAGTGGGATCAAATTTTCTAGCGGGGGCACAATTAAGCATTTTGGGGTCCACCACACTATTTGGGAGTCACGGGTGACTATGATAGTGAATCCTTGACCATAATACATGAAATTCATAAACCTATTATTCACCTCATGCAATCACCTCTTAGGACTTCAAACACATAGGAATCATGACCCTACAAGCATAGCTAAGTATGTAAGTAAACGTGCTATAATTCACTATGTAGAGGTAGGATTTATGAAGTGAGAAAGGATAAGTCACCACATTGTAAGAAAGGTTTTGCATGATTCTGCACATAAATGAGAAACATATTGGAATTTAATGCTCCATCAATGTGTAAGCACTCATTTCATGTGCGTATGGATCCCTTTATAAGGAGTACCATTTGTAAAATTTGCACTTAATTAGAGTATGATGGGAAACTTCGTGCTTCGTGTTGGCGTTGCTAATTGCATTTAACACATGGTGTATTTTCTTATAGGGGTCCACATCACCATGTTGCTACTTAACTCCTTTGTTGCTAGCTGTTGCCAAAGAGTACTTTATAAGAAATGACATCTTTTGCATGATTCCAAGCACCAAAATTTGATTTTGGGAAAACAAACTTAATAACTCTAATTATCATTAACATCATGTTCCTGCAATCAGCTTTGGAACAGACATTATTGATTTTGATGTTCCCTCCATCCTAATAGTATATGAAAGAAAATTATGCACAATCTTTTCTTGCCCATCATTGATTTCGACCTCTATTGTGCAAGGACCTAGCATCATGTAACCCATCATTGGATTTGATGTTCACTCATCCATCCCAATAGTTCGTGAAAGAAAATTATGCACTAGCTTTTCTTGCCTATCATTGGTTTCTACACCATCACCAATATTGTGCAAGGATCTAACATCATGTAACTATCATTGGTTTTGATGTTCACTCTGTCGTCTCAATAGTATGTGAAAGAAAATTACACACCACCTTTTATTGCCCATGATTGGCTTCTATGCCATAGCAAGGATCTAACACATATAACACATCATTGGTTGGCATCAAACACTTCCAAGGATGTTGTAAGCTCATGATCCTTGTGATCAACATCTAGCAGCACATGGAAGGATGGAGAGAGCCACATCCTCCCTGATATCAAAAGCTTTTTAAATACCATAGAAAATAAACACACTGACTAGTTCAAGCTTCTCAGTTTGTAATTCTTTTTGTTCTTGAAAGGTAAGTGCCCAGCCATGTGGAGTACTGCTAGGCTAAGATGGACGCTACTTTATTTTTAACATAAATAGATGTTTGGTTTCGTATGCATGATTTTTTATCACTTGAAGTCAAAAATGGTGTAGATTGGAAAATTTCCCCTCATTCATCCCAAACAAGCTGAAAGTTCTAACTGCTACTACAATGGAGTGAATTGACATGAATTCTAGAATTCTTGGCAAATAAGATATAGCCCATTGTGCACCTGTATAGAGATTGAGCATGTTCTATGTATAGACTCCAATGACTTGACTTGTGTGAGCTTCTGACAACATAACTATGCCATGTTAAACATTGTAACATCCCATGAAAAAGAACCCGACGTCGATGAGAGCAGTCGTTGACCGCCCACTATGTGTGTGTGCTTTGCTTATATAAAGAGAGAGAAGATGCAATAAATTAAAGCACAATTCACAATTACGTGGCCGATTTTTGTAGACAAGATGGCTGTGGCTATGGCTGGCATTACTTTTAGGCTTGCGTTTTTCCTTGCTTGCGTGCTCTCCTACAAGGCAGCACGAGCCGGTAGTAGAACACTTGTAAGGATTTAATCTTCTGTAGTTTACTTATGTTCATGTCTATTTTGTTTGATGATAGTAGAAAAAAACTGTCAAAATGAGGGTTGAAAAAAGCATTAAAAAAATCGTCGATAAAATAACGTGGAAACAAGCGTTGAAAAAAAATATTCCCACACTCATTTCGACCACCGTTTGGACATCCCGGACATTTCAAATTTCATATCATCAACTTTCACCCTCCACAAATACTTAAGGGAGGATCCCCCTCCAAAAATAAGCATTCATTCCCATTGCAAATCAATATGGAAACCATGGACGATGCCACACCCTCAAATTTTGACGATTTAGAGGAGAAGACACTTTGCCCATGTACTCGCTCTGCAAATACCAAGTGGCTCGACGTCGACGAATTTGCAATGATCATACAAAAAAATGGAAAATATTTTCGGTGGAGCAATTGGAACATCTAATTAGTGGCAATGCGCACTTCAACAATGACGAACCAGTGGATATCGGGCCTGAACGATGGAGACTTAAAAGTAGCCACACAAACGAGTTGATCCAACAACCCGAGGAACTTGAAGCGGATTCAGAGCAAATACTAGAACATGACATGGATGACATGATAAATGCCTTACATGATTGAACAAAAGATCGTAGTTTGGAACACGAAGGGATAGAAGAAATCACACGACGTGTGGAATACGCTTCCTAAGAAGAGAAAGAGCTACGTAGGCTTGCTCATCTTTCACTATATCGTGGAGCACATGTGTCTTTTTCATGCACTTGCCTATCCATATTGAACTTGGAATCGATTTTTGGATGGTCTGATATGAACGTATCAAAACTTTTTGCGTAAGTGATGATATCATATGCAATTAGTGAGTTATGTATCTTTATATGCAATTTTTTAGCCTGTCTATTTTGTGTAATAGCTTATTGAAACATCAAATATTGCTAGAAGATATTGAGATGCTAGTGGACCGTAGTCAAGTAAAAAAAAAATTACACTCAATTGGCATGGACTACAACACACACCATGCTTGTCCAAATGATTGTATTCTTTATCGACAAGAATACAACAATGTAGTACAATGTCCACATTGTGGTACATTGAGATATAGACAAGATGTGCAAGGAGAAAGAGTAACAGCAAAAGTTTTACGACACTTTCCCATCATCCCTAGGATTAAAACAATGTTCAAGTGCAAATCCATTGCAGGATTGATGACTTGGCACCGTAACACTAGGTCCATGGTGGATGGTGTTATACGTGTGCCCATAGATTCCCCTGCATGGAAGCACATTGACGAGAAGTGGGTAGCCTTTCAGGAGGAGGCTCACCATATTCGACTCCGACTAGCGATGGATGGAGTGAATCCATTTGGTCTACGAAGTTCATCATGGAGTACATGGCCTATTTGTGTAGTTAACTATAATATTCCACCATGGCTAGCGATAAAAAAAGGGCATGTTTTATTGTCTTTGATAGTTCCTGGAAAGTACAAGATGAAGAACATGGATGTGTATTTAGTCCCTTTAGTTGAGAAGCTTCGTGTTCTATGGGAGGGCATTGAAATTCATGATATTTCCAAGAGGTTTGGACAACATGCACTAACATTGAGAGGAATACTTATGTGGACTATGCATGATTGGCCTGGCTATGGAGAGTGCTCTAGTAATACCATAGCTTGTTAACATATTATGTTAAGTCATGATTGTCATTCAAACTTACTTACTACAATCTTTTTTGATGTTCTACAGGGCTTTCAGTGTCAGGGTATAATGGATGTCCATTATGTGGGCCACAACTTAAGACTCGGTACTCAAAGTCTATGAAGAAGATAGTATACGAGGGCCACAAGAAGTATCTCCCTGATAATCATCCTTTGCATGAGGGATTTCTAGGGAGGTCTCCTTGCATATGGAAGAGAAGTGATTGGAGGACCTTATGCGAGCTGCTGGATCCAACCTGCACACCTCCGGGAATGAAGCATCTATCCATTTTCCATCGACTTCCATACTAGAATGACCTTCTAGTGAACCATCTTCTTGACCCGATGCACATTTTCAAGAATATAGCCGAGGTGCTCTGGAAAACCATCACAGGAGCAAAGGAGAGCAAGGCACTATGAGATGATTTACAAGAGGTTCAATGCATGCAACACTTATGGGCCCAAAATAGAGCAGATGGGAAGGTGAAGCTACTAAAAGCACCTTGGGTCATGGGACAAAGAAAGAGCAATGGCGTGTAAAGAAGTGCATTAGTGAGTTTCGTATCCCTACAAGATGCATGCATTGCTTGAAGGAAGCATTTACAAAGGACGATGAGCTTAGTGGCTTGAAGAGTCATGATTGGCACAAATTCTTACAATTCATGCTTCCTACAATGGAGTGAATTGACATGAATTCTAGAATTCTTAGCAAATAAGATATAGCCCATTGTGCACCTGTATAGAGATTGAGCTTGTTCTATGTATAGACTCCAATGACTTGACTTCTGTCAGCTTCCGACAACATAACTATGCCATGTTAAACATCGTAACGTCCCATGAAAAAGAACCCGACGTAGATCAGAGCAGCCGTCGACCGCCGACTGTGTGTGCGCTTTGCTTATATAAAGAGAGAGAAGATTCGATAAATTAAAGCATAATTCACAATTACGTGGCCGATTTTTGCAGACGAGATGGCTGTGGCTCTGGCTGGCGTTACTTCTAGAATTGCGTTTTTCCTTGCTTGTGTGCTCTCCTGCAAGGCAGCACTAGCCGGTATATTCGCCTGCGGTTTGGTTTGATGATAGTAGAACACTTGTGATGATTTAATCTTCTGTAGTTTACTTACTCATGTTCATGTCTGTTTTGTGTACAGCAGATGCCGCTGGAAACAGCCGCCCCGATCTTACGATGAAATTCACAAGTACACCACTTCCTCCTTTTACACGGTCGCCAGCCTCTCCGCCCTCCCCTACCACTAGTACGACTGCACCTCCCCCGACTGCACCTCCCCCTTTTACACGGTCGCCAGCCTCTCCGCCCTCCCCTACCACTAGTACGACTGCACATCCCCCGTCGCCAACCTCTCCGCCCTCCACGGCACCTCCCCCGTCCACACCGTCCCCGGCCTCTCCGCCTCCCCTTAGTACACCTTCTCCAACCACCACCACCACCCCTACCGGCGCACCCACTGGCTCCGTCACCAAGTCTTGGTGCGTGGCTAAACCTGCAACTGACCCCGCTGCCTTGCAGCAGGCTCTCGACTTTGCTTGTGGAGCAGACACTCCCTTCTGCCAAGCCATCCAGCCTGGCCAGTCCTGCTTCCAGCCCAACACCCTGCAATCACATGCATCGTATGCTTTTAACGCCTACTGGCAAGCCCTCAAGGCCTATGGCGGAACTTGCAACTTCAATGGGGCTGCCGTCCTCACAATTACTGACCCAAGTAAGTTACTCCTCACCTATGCCATGTGGTGCAGCGAACGGCATTTTGTTTTCTACACTAACTGCATATGCTGCTCCCGATGCAGGTTATGATGAATGCGAGTACACCTATCTTTGATGTTGTGTAGCTGCTTGGAGTTCTTTTGAGTGATAAGGCATTTCGTTGGCCTGCTTTTGTTAAAGTCAGGTTTAGGAATTTTAGTGGGTTTTCTAATCAAAATTTTGGAATTCCTCTAAAAATCAAATTTTTCTTGCCACATTCAGTGTGGAAAATTTGGAACTCTTCTCTCTCTCTCACTCTCTCTCTCAGTCTCTCCAATTCACGTGTTCAAATTTAAACAAAATGATGCCTTTATCTCTTTTTCCTCTAGATAAAAACTTAGGACTTCTCCAAAGGATCTCATATATTTGGATCTATCACATGTATGGAAGTCTACGAGCAAATCGGTTTCTGGACACGAGGATGTCTATCCAAAGTCACCTTGGTGTGATATTGACATTTTCTGTATTGGATGTTCTTTATATCTAAAGTAATGCTAGGGCAACTTGGAAGCTATGGAGATTAGGACGTCTCCCAAAGTAACCTTGGCATCACATTGGCATTTTGTGTACTGGATACATTCTCACTTCATTCCAAATTGAGGAAATAACATGAGAGTTTTGTTTATCCAAGCACTATCTTCATGGCATAAGTCATATGTGTATTAAAGTGATACTCCTTGTGCCACAAGGCTTGTTCACTAAGTAGAGCAATGCTTGATGGTTGATCAAAGTTATAAGCCGACTAGAAGTCCCGTCAACTAATCAAGAAATGCTTGATTATTTGACGAGCCTTATATTGGCACAACAATTTTTTATCCTTATGAATGGATGAATCTTTTGAAAGCTTATTAGCCAAGTAGTGGGCAATATCCTCACTATCCTTAGATACAAATTCAAGGCACAAAGGCTTATCAACTAATCAAGCAAGCATTGATTAGTCGATGAAGAACTCCTTGGTGGGGGTATTGAAAGAAAGGGAATAAAGGGAAATATAACTCTATAGCACCCTCTATTCCTTCATTGAAAAACAACCACCTTGCTAAGATACACACATGCCCTTAAAGAAAGAGAAAATCCCAACAATCCCTTAGAGCAAAAAAGACTAGGAAAAGACGTGATCATTTAGAGGAGAGATGGGGGAATTCAAGTTGATGAGCAAAAAGTTAAAAAGGCTCTTAATGTGAAGGATTTCACAAACAAACACTTTGCGTGATCCACACTCTTAACCTTTAGGAAGAAAAAAACACTCACCCAATATGAAACATAATTTTTTTTTCTTACACACTCTCTCTCTTGTATCAAAGACTTGCTTGAAAAAAATGTATATGAAAAAATAACAATGAGCATATCTTCCATGAGTGAAGAGGTACCAATGTTGTTTTAAATAGAAAAATACTAAGAGAACCCTCTCCTTCTTCACTATTATCTACCATGTAATAGATACAAAGATGGAATTTCACCACTCACGATGACGAGCAATAGTAACAAGACACCCGCAGTGGCTATAAAGATTCAACTAACATTGAAATCTCATCCTCATCAGGGTATAAATTCTCTCATCTGAAGAAGACTTGAACTCTTGGACAACTAATCCACTTGCAAAGGTCACGTCCTAGAGTTGAGTTTGTCTCTTGCATGTTATGTTGAGGTCCACTCTCTCTCCCTCCTTTTGTGGACACACATGGTTGTTTTTATAGATATCCAAGATATCTCTCCTCCTCTCCTTTCTATTTGATTAAATAATGGAGGTGTTCTTATGGTGAGTCGTGCTAACCCTTTTTCTCAATATAGTTTCCTTCTTTTTAAAAAGAAGAACTTGCTTCTTTACCTTGGGTAGCCTAAGACCCTTTCACAAAATCATGCAAGCAAAGCTACCCATGTGGAAGCAACATAAAGCACGCACAATATTGAAAGGGCTTCCTAATTTTGTAAAAGCTATGAATTCCCATCAATGGCTTTTCGTGTAAGAGTGATCGGGTGAGAGAAAATTCTAAACATGTAGATTGAGCATCTTTTGAGCACGCATGAGGTACTTCCCCTCTCCAATTGCCATCTCTTATGTTTGTCTCTCTTGTGCTAAATTCAAAAAAGCCCTAATCTTGAAAGGGGTTCCTTGGTTTGTAAAAGCGATGAATTCCCATCAACGACTTTTCATGTAAAAGCGATCAAGTGAGAGCGAATTGTAAACCTATAGATCAAGCACCTTCGGAGCATGTATGAGTTACTTCCCCTCTCCAATTGCCATTGCTTCTCTTTTCTGTCTTTCTTGTACACACACACACACACACACACACACATAAGCTCATATGCTACTGTGCTCTGCCCTCTTGTATGCGTGCGAGAGATGCATGCTCTTATTGGTGTGCAATGTTGGTGGCCCCTTTTGCTCTTCATGGTTAGCACCCATTTATGAGGCTCTTTTGTGGGCTTGTGTGTAAGGCCCATGGGCGCCCAAAAACATGGAAAGGGTATTATGAAAATGGCATGCCCTTAGTGAGAAGCTTGGAGGTACAAAAAGGTCCCTATAAGGATTAGATTAAGTTGCTATTTTTTTAGGTTTAGAATGCTAAACTTGGCTCCATAGTAGGGGACAAGCTAATGAAGGCTAGTAACTCCTAGCTTCTTTCCTATTCTTACTCTACGGTACACTCACTTTTAATAAAAATTAGCACTATTTCTAGATTCTATCTCCAAAAAGATAGAAGCTTTGTTTCCTCTTAAACCTTAGGCTGGAAAATTACTACTAAGCTTGTTCCAAGGCACGGATATGCTAAAGGTTTTGTTTGCCAATATCCACTACTTATTGCTAATAAATGCCTAGACCCCACTATATATTCCAAGTAGCCATTCCTCTCTTCCTAAAAGGTCCAAAAAAAAGAGGGAAAAAATCCTGATCACTATCTTGATTACTTTCAAAATCTTAGCTCTTGGTCGATTTTGGAGCATCCCCCTAGCATGTATTCGAAGTAGCCATTCCTATCTTCCCACGAGGTCCAAAAAAGGAGGAGAAATAGCCCGATCACTATCTTGATTAAATTCAAAATCTTAGCTCTTGGTAGACTTTGGAGCATCCCCCTTCTAAATTTACTTTTACTACAACGAGCCATGAATAAGTTTTTACATAGTTCCTTTCACTTCCTTGTCCTTTAGGTATATTGGAGGCCCTTTTAGATTGATGATCTCTTGAAAGTCTCTCGAATTCCCAAAGCCATTAGGACTTTGAATCATGTTTTGTTGTTTGGATCCTTTGCTTAAATTATCTACTTCCAAATATGATGTTATCTTTTATTCATTAGCTTTTTGATTCATAACTTTGTTACAAATCAGAAAGCTAATGTTTTTTTCTCTTAGAGTAATGCATCAAATCTCGCTTTTCAAAAGGTTACATCTAGGAAGACATAGAAGGATGGACAAATACTCATCCTCCCTAATATCAAAACCTTTATGAATACCATTGAAAAAAAACACACTGACTAGTTCAAGCTTCTCAGTTTGTGATTCTTTTTCTTCTTGAAAGGTAAGTGCCCAGCCATGTGGAGTACTGCTAGGCTAAGATGGATGCTACTTTATTTTTAACATAAATAGACGTTTGGTTTCGTATGCATGATTTTTTATCACTTGAAGTCAAAAATGGTGTAGATTGGAAAATTTCCCATCATTTATCCCAAACAATCTGAAAGTTCTAAATGCCACTACAATGGAGTGAATTGACATGAATTCTAGAATTCTTAGCAAATAAGATATAGCCCATTGTGCACCTGTATAGAGATTGAGCTTGTTCTATGCATAGACTCCAATGACTCGACTTGTGTGAGCTTCCGACAACATAACTATGCCATGTTAAACATTGTAACGTCCAATGAAAAAGAACCCGACGTCGATGAGAGCAGCCGTCGATCGACTGCGTGTGCGCTTTACTTATATAAAGAGAGATAAGATGCGATAAATTAAAGCACAATTCACAATTACGTGGTCGATTTTTGCAGACGAGAAGGCTGTGGCTCTAGCTCTGGCTGGCATTACTTCTAGGCTTGCGTTTTTCCTTCCTCGCGTGCGGTATTGTAAGATTCCTCCTAGCCTCTCAAGATGTCCAGCATCTTCCCCAGTAATCAATTTCCTCTTCAGAAATATAAAAGATCTTGTTCCTTCCTGTTTTGGTCTAGAGAGAGAATATTTAAATTTTAAATATTTTTGGATGCAAAAATATATCTTCTTATTAAAATAAGTTCCCCCGAAACAAAAGTTCAAAAAGATTTTCAGAAGGTGCATTAGAAATTAAGTATAATTTATTCAAGAGGCCTTATCCTAAGGTCCAGATTTTCAAAAAATTTCAAATTAAGGTTTTGAAGGGCCAATCAAATTCATCCAAATGTATGAAGAAGATAAATAGAAGAAATAAAGAAAATGACCCCCAAAAAATACTTACAAAAGATGAAGAGTGTATTGGAATTTATGGCCCCTCTACATGGCTTTAGTAGTGGACCTTAGTAGATTATTTCTCTAAGGGTTAGTAGCTCCTTTTTGGATGGTCTTATTTTCAGCTTTTTATATGCCTTAGTGGAGAATCTCTACATCTTGCACTCTACTCTAGGCTTTGGGTGCTCGCTTCTAGGCAAGTGATAAGCATCTTGATTAGGATTAGATACTAATCTCCTCCTTAATCCTTTTGTACTTCAGCCTATTTAAAGGCTCCTCATCTAATGAAGAAATGATCAAGCCTTTGCCCTATTCACATTGTCATTATGCTCATATGATTTGTCTTTAGCTAATCTTGCCATGCTTAAGCATAGTCTTGCTTCCTAGTTCTTAATCCTTGCTCTAATCATGTGCTCAATCCATCCTTGAGCTCCCATGTTTTCTAACATGGTATTAGAGCCAGGTTAGTCACCCTCAAGCTATGTGTAGTCCCTAATCTCATTTGCTAATCATCTCTCATTAATTAAGTCACTTTTACCTCTTCTCACCATAGTCTATCTGCACCCACAGCTGAACTTTGACTTGCTGTGCACAAACCACTTCACCAATGATCAAGCCCTCTTAGGGGCTTCAAGCTAACTCCTAGGTGACCCTCTACATGAAGTCAAAAAGCAAAACGCAGCTCGCAGCAAGCGGAATCACCATCGCCATCATGAAGGGAAAAATCTGATTTTTTGCAAAAATTGAGCCATCCACTACAAATTGATCTAATTCCCCTTAGCCCTGGGGGTTTTTGGGCATGGCAAACGTGCTTGTAGCATCAGATTTGGCTGAAAATGACTTCTTGTAGCTCCTCCAGTGCTATTACAACTACAGAAGGCACTTTGGCCAAAATAGAGATTAAGTAATGATTTCTTTGCTTAATCAAGTGTTTAGGGTGATGATTATCATTTGGAAACATTGCTATTGAAGCATGTTGAAGCCTTTTTGGAAATGTTTAGTGAAAAACATCCATTCTTTCACTCCAAGGTTACCCCTTCTTCTGTAAACAGCTTTTTACCTCTGTTAATCAAGTGATTAGTGCTAATCTTTGAGGTGATTTTGGACCATTGAGGGTTCAAACCTACCATTGAGGACTTGCTACAGCTTGCCAAAGGTTCATATCAAGAAAGCCCCTTGATTTGCCCCTCCGACGGTGCTCTACAAATGAGGGTATTTTTTGCTCAAAAACCAAAAAATTGCATTCACTAATACCTTGATTAGTGCTAATGATACAAGGTTTTTAGGGCCATTAATGGTTCATATCTCACATTTGAGTGTTGCTAAACCTCTATAAAGCATCAAATCAGATTGGCCCCTTGATTTGAGTGGTCAATTTGTTAATCCAAAATCGGGATTTCTGTACTCATCTCAAAATCCTTCATTGATGGCATGCACACCATGCAGATTGAGCTTCATTAAGAAAAGAAAAGATGTCAGCATCATCACAAGAAGAAAGACAAGGACTACAATCCAAGTAGAGAAAAAGCTCTTCATGGATGTAAAGACACGAAGAAAACCAAGAACTACACCAACAAAGAAGAATAAAGCACACTTGGTTGAAGAAAAAGAAGTTTTGACAAAGGAAGAAGAAGCATATTTTGCTTCTATTGATTCTGATTGGACTTTTGGACAGTTACCTCTGAGCACCACATGATGTAGCTCATGTAACTTTCTTAGTAGTAGTAGTGGGACTTTTGGATAGTTACCTCTGAGCACCACATGATGTAGCTCATGTAACTTTTTTAGTAGTAGTAGTGGGACTTTTGGATGGTTACCTCTGAGCACCACATGATCTAGGTCATGTAACTTTTTTAGTAGTAGTAGTGGGACTTTTGTAGGTTACCTCTGAGCACCACATGATGTAGCTCATGTAACGTTTTAGACATTTGCCTCATGGGAGGGCAAATATTCTTGGATAGTCCCATAGTTAGTGTTCGGAACATGGGAGGGTATTTTGGTATTCCTTCACACTTCTTGGCCATGTTGAGGTCCAGGGAGGGTATTGGAATTTATGGCCCCTCTACATGGCTTTAGTAGTGGACCTTAGTAGATTATTTCTCTAAGGGTTAGTAGCTCCTTTTTGGATGGTCTTATTTTTGGCTTTTTATATGCCTTAGTGGAGAATCTCTACATCTTGCACTCTACTCTAGGCTTTGGGTGCTCACTTCTAAGCAAGTGATAAGCATCTTGATTAGGATTAGATCCTAATCTCCTCCTTAATCCTTTTGTACTTCAGCCTATTTAAAGGCTCCTCATCTAATGAAAAAATGATCAAGCTTTTGCCCTATTCACATTGTCATTATGCTCATATGATTTGTCTTTAGCTAATCTTGCCATGCTTAAGCATAGTCTTGCTTCCTAGTTCTTAATCCTTGCTCTAATCATGTGCTCAATCCATCCTTGAGCTCCCATGTTTTCTAACAGAGTGGACTAAGGACCAAAGTAAAAGCTTAAAAAATGGATTTTTGATGGGGATTCCCCCTCATGAATGAGGCGCCTACTTCACATGTGCAATTGAGTTTTAAATCTTCAAAAATTGAGATATTTCATCTCTCCTCTCTCCTAATTCAAGTCTAATTCCAAAAAGTTAGCTCAACTGACCTAAAAATGGTCAAAAATTGACCAAACTGATTTGGAAAATTCTAGAATCAGTTTGTTTGGTTAGGAGCTCAATTTTTCCTATAAATAGAAGCCTCCCCTTTTGTTGAAAAATAATAGTGTTTATGCACTGTTACTCTACTCCTCCCAAGCCAAGAACTGTGAATTTACTAATAATTCACTAGTTTTTTACGTTTCCCTCTTCCAAAGATTGGTGGCCACTGTTGTTACAAACAAGAGTAGAACCCTCAAACCATCAAGCCAAAGGAAAGCTCCCCAAAAATTATGTAAGTAGGGATCTTGTAATTTTCTTTATTCATTTTTATGCTTTTCTAATTTTTATGATTGTTTGAAGTGATAAATGGACGCTATGCCTTGATCGAACGGCTTTTCCCCTCTCTCTTCTTAGAATCAACCCTTCTTTATCCTAGTTAAGTGATAATTGTTGGTATTAAACTTTTTATAATGTTTTCTCTTTTAAAATAAGTGAATTTGATTAGTCTAGATTACTTTAAGTCAATTAGAGTTAATTTTTTAGACAAATTAAGTAGGAGAATTTGAAAAACGGTCAACCATACAAAGGAGATTATGGCAAAATTTTTGGAAAAAAGTATTATCTTTTATTATGCTGAAAGAGTAATCCCTATCATTTCTATACTCTAAAAGTGTCATTTTCATGCATAAAAGATGCATATTGATTATTATTATTATTTATATGCATAAAAGAATAATTTTTTATTATGAAAGTGTTACTTTTATCAAAATAGATTTTTATGCATAAAAGAATAATTTTTTATGAAAGTGTTACTTTCATCAAAATGGATTTTTTTAATTATGAAAGTGTTACTTTCATCAAAATAGATGTTTATGCATAAAAGAATAATTTTTTTAATTATGAAAGTGTAACTTTCATCAAAATGGATTTTTATGCATAAAAGAATATTTTTTTAAAATGAAAGTGTTACTTTTATCAAAATGGATTTTTATGCATAAAATAATAATATTTTATTATTAAAGTGTTACTTTCATCTAAATAGATTTTTTTTTGCATAAAGTATAATTTTTTTATTTATAAAAGTGTTACTTTCATCAAAATGGATTTTTATGCATAAAAGAATATTTTTTTGAATTATGAAAGTGTTTCTTTTATCAAAATGGATTTTTAAGCATAAAAGAATAATTTTTGTTATTATGAAAGTGTTACTTTCATCAAAATGGATTTTTATGCATAAAAGATTTTTTTTTGATTATGAAAGAGCATTAAAATGGATTTTTATGCATAAAAGAATATTTTTTTTATTGTGAAAGTGTTACTTTCATCAAAATAGATTTTTATGCATAAAAGAATATTTTTTTAATTATGAAAGTGTTACTTTGATCAAAATGGAATTTTATGCATAAAAGAATAATTTTTATTATTATGAAAGTGTTACTTTCATCAAAATGAATTTTTATGCATAAAAGAATAATTTTTTATTATTATGAAAGTGTTACTTTCATCATAATGGAATTTTATGCATAAAAGAATAAAGTTTTTATTATAAAAGTGTTAATTTTATCATTATTGTTTTTTATGCATAAAATAATGCATAAAAGAAATTTTTTAATATAAAAGTGTTACTTTTATCATTCTTGATTTTTATGAAAAAAATAATGCGTAAGAGAATTTTTATTTATTATAAAAGAGTTACTTTCATCATATTGATTTTTATGCATAAAAGGATGCATAAAAGAATTTTTTTTAATTATGAAAGTGTTACTTTCACTAATATCAATTTTTTTGCAAAAAAAAAAAGATGCATGAAAGAATTTTTATATCAAGATAAGAGGTCTCTTAATTCTATGACTAATTTCCATGAATATTGGTAAATTATTAGTTTTAAATTTAGTAAAGTAGTAATTGAAATATTACCGTTTGTTAAAGATAGTTCAAGAAGAACTATTCCAGACTCAAAACCTGGAATCAGACTTTAACCAAGACGTAATTCCTTTGTCAGTTTCAAGAAATGATGATGTGACCAGTTCTTGAATCTATACTCAAATCACCCACTGAAATGAGACCTTTTATTTTGATCTAAGGATTAAGAATTGAGAATTCGAGGAATTCTGCTTGAGAATCCACTCTTATGATCTAGAAGTCTTGGATACGAAATTAAGAGATACTCATTGTATTCAAAAGAAAATCAAAACTGAAAACTAGTTGCATAGAAACCCTATTTTCTTAAAAGACTATCTTACGCCAGAATGGTGGAGGGAGGATTTGGTATATGTGTTTTCTAAGGGAAGCTCGGTTGCAATAGCTGGCCGCCGGGAGTGTTCAAGGGACAGCTCAAGCGCCAAAGCCTGCCCAGGTCTTGACCAGCCTCGGTATGGTTAAAATGGTGCATTTCCGGTACGATGGATGAGGGCCGACGAAGCGGTCCCTGAGTGAAGTGCCAAGACACCTAAGGAGGATCCTGGAAGGTTCTGACCAGGAGATGCACGGGCTCGCGGTGCCGAGGACACCCATGCGTAGTCGGGGAAGATATTATATGATGCGCATGGGTGCCGAGGACACCCATGCATATGTCGAGGAAGATATTATATGATGCGCATGGGTGCCGAGGACACCCATGCATATGTCGAGGAAGATATTATATGATGGACCAATGTTTATTGTGATCTGTTAACTGGATCTCGTTGACCCGCTGGTCTCAACGGAGAGTCTAGAGTGATACTGTTTTGTGAGAAACAAAGACTCGATGGAAATTTTGAGTTATAACATGTGTAACCTGAAATTGTTTGTCAATGGATTGTTTTAAAAGTTAAAGTTTAAAGAGGAGTGTGTGCATATCTGTTTTCTAAAGCAAAAGTTAAGAAAGGCATTCAATTATGGGTGGGTGAGTACTTGTTTGGTTCTACTATTCCAGTGGTTGGGCGGTGGCTAACCCATGGGCCATTAGGCTGGAATCAGTAGAGTTTTAATAATAAAATTGATTAATAGGAATACGCTTAGAACTCGAGTAGTTATCATCAAGTAGTAGCTCAAATGTTAAGGTGTTTCGTTGTCAAAACCCAGGTTATGGGTTTGAACCCTGCTGGCTACCCTGATTGATGCCTTACCCTTGTGTACCGATTGAAGCTTGCCCCTGCTTTGTGGGATAAGGGGGGTCCCATGGGTACTAAGCTCGCTTCCTAACGCCCAACTTTTTTATAAAAAAAAGAACTCGAGTAGTTAATTAGAATCCTCAAGACTTCTCTAAAGAATAAATCAACGGCTGTGCCTGATTCAATGAGAAAAAAAGCCTTGATTCCTTCAAGTTGTCTGTAATAGTTTCCCTTCTATCTGGTTTATTCAGATGAAGGTTAGTTCAGTACCTTGACCTCGTTAGAAAAACTCGTTTAATAAAATAAAAATGGTGGAATCGTCCCCACTTCTCGGTCATGGAAAATTTTCCCGGTTTCGGTTTTCGGAAGGACCACGAGCTTAGTCTCATACCCTGACATTCAAGGGCAAGGCCCCGAGTGAGAAACCCTGCCTTGCACGAGAGATCTACTTCCGCTGCTACCATCCAGGAATCCGGTGCGCAGAGGGGAAAGTGGGATCTCACAGTTGGTATCAAAGCGTTGTTGTAAAATTTACGTAACAGTAACAGAAATTGTTTAAAATTTTGAGAAATAATGTTTTCACCTGTTAATATTATGTTGAATAAACTTCAAAAAAAAAATAAAAACTTATAAAATGAATTGGAAATTATAGATGGAAGTTCCATCCTTATCCGGTATTCCCAACCTCACCCAGTCATCATCATCACAAGACATGATTGCGTTTGCCTTTGAGCATCTCATCTCTTCTGCTTCGACTCGAACAAGCCGAGCAAGACTCACACGCCATTTCGAGGATTTATATTTTCCTCATCCAGCAGAGAGATGACAACATAAGTGGTTTGCAGGGCAGTATGTCCATGCCTCTTGCGACCGGCGTGCAATGGTGTGGCAGAACCTCTCATTGGCAATGATTCTGTTAAAGCTGAAATTGGTGCGTAGTGTTATTCTATATCATTCGACGCCTCGGAATTTCTGACTTGAATCATGCCAAGTCTACAGACTCCTTAGCTGTTTTATTCCTAAGGAGAAGATAATAGCTCCCTTGTCAGTAAGTGAAGGCATGGCTATGGCCCAGTACCGTCATCTTAGCTGGCTATGGCATGGCTATGTTTGTATCAAGGCATGGCTATGGCTCACTACCGTCATCTTATGCGTCTCCCAAGGAGATTTTGAATTTTGGAGCCGAGTTGCTCTATGTATATATTGCAACTTATATATAAATAAAGAAATGTTTTCTAGAGAAAAATTTCTTGTTGTATAAGTGATTGTTTATGGACGATTTGATAAAGAAAAATCTGTTATCGGACATATGTCATAGATCTCCAGTAAGATCATTGTCTTGTTTAAGAAATTGTTTTCCAAACCTCTTAAGTCTTAGGATCTCGTAGATGATATCAAAATAAAAATTTAATAATATATAAATTTTTGGCAGAATCATGCGATGAGAAAACCGTGGCCGTCAGCCAGACCCTCTCTCTGAAGATGACGAGCTTGACCCTGATGTTCGCAAGGCTCTTCATAGGACTTAGCCAGGACCCTTCAAAAGAGAAGGGGAGAACCTAGGCGAGGCTGTGGAGAAATGGGTGGAAGCCATGGAATAATATTTTGACTCACAGGCTACAATGAGCGGAGAAAAATGGCTCTTGCCAGGTTGAAAAATAGTGGAAACATCCAGAGTAGCATGGAGGAACCACTATGACACCAACTGTCTGGACAGAAATACTCAGTCGTCCTGGAACGACCTAAAAACCTAATTTGAGAAAGAGATTTTATCCCCCTGGATTTTTGGAGTTCAAAGTGAAAGAATTCTTAGAGCTAAAGTAGGGGAGCAAAACCATCGAGGAATATCACCAGGCCTTTGCTCTTCTACTCAAATATTCACCACCTCTAGATGAAGATCAACTCATGTCCAGGTTCATTCGGGGGATGAACGAACCCTTGGACACACTCATCAAAAATGCCAAGCCAGTGTCCATGGCTGAAGCTGTCAGAATGGCGAAGGACTTTGCCAAAGCCTTCATCGTAAAAGTCCCGCCAAAGCCAGCTCCCTCATCCTTCAAGAGATTTCAGACACTGGGAAGTTCTTCCAACTAAGTTCCGCCTCCAAAGAGACACCAAGGTTCTAACCAGAATGTGGAGACGGGAAGATTCAGAAATGAAGGAAGACCTTTTCCCTGAAGTCCATTCTCCAGAACTCCGGCTCTCTCCAGAATGCAAAGGGAAGACCTTCGAAGCGAGAACAGATGCTTTGGATGTCAAGGACTTGGGCACCAGCTCAAGGATTGCCCCTCTCCTTCTGTGGGCCAAGGAAACCAGGGTCCCAGAGCCCCGAGAGACAGACTCCTTGTTATCAGTCCAATGAGGGTCCCCCATGCCAAAAGCAGGGAAATCCTAGGAGAACTCCAGCTCAGCCGTCTGCCTCTATCGGGAGTAGCCTCAGAACTCCTTTCCAGAACTGGGGTAACCAAAGAGAAAGAGTTCCGCCTCAAACTGCAGCAGCTAGAGCAGTCACAATTGCAAAAGTAGTGGAAGAGGAAAGAGGACAGATTTATGCTGCAATTGAAAACCAAGGGCCAAATCGTCAATTATCCGTCATCAATACTCCAGTTGAGTATCAAGGTAAGCCTTTTAAGCTTTTGATTAATTCACGCAGTACTCATTCTTTCATTTCCTCTGGATGCTTGCGTAAGCTAGTCTTAGATCAGAAATCAAGGAAACCTATGCAAGCTGAACTGGCAAGTGGGAAGATTCTTTTCACTTACCTTGAGACAGATCGTATTCAATTCAATCTAGATGGAAATTTAACTGACTGTGAGTTTAGAGTTATACCTTTGGGAGTTTTCCACGGGATCCTTGGAATGGATTGGCTCCACAAAAATCAAGCTGACACTATCATAATGGAACCATTTCCTTCCGTGACCTTCACGGAAACAAAGTTCAAGGAACCAGAATTTCAAGATCCCCAAGTCTGCAGTTAGTAAAGGCTTCTAAGTTACTAAAAGGACTTAGAAAGAAGCAGCGCATTTATCTTGTCAAAATGAATCCAGTAGAATCGAAGTTAAAAGCTAAAGAACATGAATGGTTGAGTGATTATGATTATTTATTCCGAGCAGTGCTAACACCAATTCGGGAAGTAGATCATGTTATAGAATTAACCCTCGGAGTAGTCCTGCGCACATACAAAATGCCAGTTCCTGAAGCCATTGAACTCAAGGAACAGCTTAGATAGCTATTAGAAAAAGGGTTTATAAGACCCAGTGTTTCACCTTGGGGTGCGCCAATTCTCTTTCAAAAAAAGAAAGATGGAACGCTAAGACTCTGTGTGGACTACAGAGGTCTAAATCAGTTGACAATTAAGAATAAGTATACTAAATAAACTGAACTCATCTGATCGAACCCGTAAGTCCCATAGTCAAATCAAGGAAAAAGACTATACTTGGATCATAGAGACCAACACTTTTTTCCTCATTGAGAGGCACAGCCGTTGATTCTTTTCCAAAGAACAATTTTTATCCAGGATTTACCATATCTATCGTACTATACATAAATTGAGTCTCAATTTACGGATCCATCAGTCCAGCCTAACCCCATCCAATCCTATGGGTTAGCCAACTGCCCAACCACTGTAGTGATGGGATCCAATTAGAAATTTTGTTAGGTTTTGTCCTGGGTACCAGGGAGAAGAGTTCCGAGGCTCCCTAGCCGGATATTCATGCAAACATAAAACTAGTCACACCACTTACACACCCAATATGAACTTGTCTTTTTCACAGATTCAATAATCTTTAAAACAATCATTTAATGAAACCATAGTGTTACTGATCATAATCCTCTAATTATCCAGTTGAATCCTAAATTTCCAATTCCTTTCTTCATTGGTGTACCTATGGCATCATTGGCAAACCAGAACGATCACCACCTGTTTACTTAGGGGCCTTTTTTTCAATAGTTCTCCTAGCTCATAGTAACTTAGTGGACTATCCTTACAATTGGTATCAGAGCCAATCTTAGCTCCTAGGACTTGTCATTTAAGGACTTTTTTGCAATGTATGTTTTACCTAACATAATGCTAATTAATAAAATTATCCTACTAAAAACAAGCTGAATTGATGTTTGAATGATTGTAGGAAGAGGAAGATGCCTACTCAAAGTTTCTAGTTTTTCCATTTCCCTCGTATCGAAAGAGGATGGGGTATAGATTTTTGGAGTCGCGGGCCGAGATATTTCTTCATCTAAGCAGATCGAATTGGGAACTTGACCATCGACCTAAAGCGGATTCGTTGGATTGAAAAGTTGAAGATGATCCATTTATTTTGGTTCGTCGGTACTCCCAGGGTCGACACCTCTATGACTATAGATGGGCTTTTGGACAGGCTAAGTGAAGCCCAGATCTTCACAAAGATAGATCTCAAAAATCAGGATATTATCAGATCAGGATTAAGGAATAAGATATCCCGAAGACAGCCATCAATACTCGGTAGTGTGGGC
Source organism: Cibotium barometz (assembly GCF_041138505.1). Lineage (NCBI taxonomy): Eukaryota > Viridiplantae > Streptophyta > Polypodiopsida > Cyatheales > Cibotiaceae > Cibotium > Cibotium barometz. Next base: position 25,221,795 of record NC_141066.1, read on the forward strand.
ATTATGAATTCACTGTCATGCCGTTTCGATTGACAAATGCCCCAGCTACATTCAATCGCTTAATGCAGAACATTCTCAGAGAATACTTGGATGATTTTGTTCTTGTTTTCTTTGATGATATTCTGATTTACTCAAAGAATGCAGCTGACCATGAAACACATGTCAGAAAAGTTCTTGAGATTCTAAGGAAGCACCAACTCTTTGCCAAAAAGAGCAAATGCACTTTCTCGGCCGACCATGTTGAATACTTGGGCTTTCTGGTATCAAAAGATGGAATTTCTCCAGATTTCGCAAAAGTCGAAGCAGTCATAGATTGGCCTGAACGAAAGATAGTGAAAGAAGTCACAGGATTCTTGGGATTGACTGGTTGGTATAGAATTTTTATACCAAAGCATGCTCTCATAGCTTCCCCCCTCACTAATCTTCTCAAGAAGAATATCCGGTTTCAATGGTCTGCCAGGTGCCAGAGTGCTTTTGATAAGCTGAAGACCGCCTTGGTAACCAATCCCGTCTTAAAGTTGCCAGATTTCTCTCTACCCTTTGAGATAGTAACTGATGCCAGTTGTTTTGCCTTGGGAGGTGCACTCATGTAGGAAGGTCATGTAGTGGCCTATGAATCCTGAAAACTCAGAACGCATGAGAGGAATTATGCTGTACGACTTGGAACTACTTTCAGTAGTATATGCTCTGAAACTCATATACTACTTTCAGTAGTATATTCTCTGAAATTGTGGAGACATTACCTACTGGGTCCAAGATTCACTTTGATGACAGATCATTAGAGCTTAAAGTGGACTCAGAAGGTTCTCAACATGTGCCAAAGCAGGTGGATGCAAACCCTGCAGGAATTTGATTTTGAAATCAAGTACTGTCCAGGCAAGGAAAATGTGGTAGCAGATGCCCTCAGCAGAAAAGCCTCCTTGCTTGCAATTACTGTAATGTCAAATCCCTTGATTATTGAAGCAATAGAGAAGATCATGCAGGATAGATTCTTTGGCCCTATTGATACATTACTTATGCAGGAAAGAAAAACTCTATAGGAGTTGAACCGAGTTCAAGGGTACAGCCTGGATGATGGAATTATGTATTATAATCACAGGCCATGCATTCCCAATGATGAGGGAACCAAGGGACAAATTCTAAATGAAGCACATGACAGCCTTATTGTTGCAGGACATCCAGGTTTCATCAAAACCTACTTGCCTATGAAGAAAAGCTTCTTTTGGCCTGGTCATGTACGTCAATGTCTCACCTGTCAGAAAGTCAAGGCCGAGAGAGTAAAAATGTCTGGGAAGTTACATCCTTTAGACATCCCCCAGATGAAGTGGGAATGTATCAGTATGGATTTTATTACTGGATTACCCTCAGTGGAATCAGGTTACAATTCCATCTTCATGGTAGTTGATAGATTAACCAAAATTACCCATCTGATTGCAGTAAAAGAAACCTACACTACTGTAGTGGATGTGGCCAGAGTGTTTCTCAAGAAAATCTTCAGATTGCATGGCCTACCCAGAAGAATAGTAAGTGATTGAGACCCAAATTCACGTCAAGATTCTAGATTGCATTTTTTGAAGCAGTAGGAACTTTCTTGGATCTGAGCACAACTTACCACCCTGAGACCGATGGTCAAATAGAAAGGGTAAACCAAGTAATCGAAGATATACTTCGGTCATGCTGTGTGGCAAGGAATCCAAGAAGTAGCTAAGCTATCTGCACCTACTCGAGTTTGCCTACAATGCTTCTTATCATAGAAGTATTGGGATGAGTCCTTTCAAAGCTTTGTATGGACAAGATTGCTTAACTCCATTAACTTGGTCCGACCCATTGATTAGGGTCGAGATGTCTAGATAGATACTTGATGACATGGAGCAGCATATGTAGGCAATTCGTAAAGATATAAAAGCTGCCCCCAGGATGGACAGAAGCCGTATGTAGACAAGAAGATGACAGACAGCGAATTCGAAGAAGCAGATATGGTCTTCATTCGAGTACACCCCAAAAGAAGTTCTCTATCTCTTGGGAAGTACAAGAAGTTATCCCCCTAGATATTGTGGGCCATATGTGATTACAAAGAAAGTAGGTGACTTACTCTACGAGCTTCTTTGGCCTCCTCATCTCAAAGTACATAATGTATTTCATGTCAGCCTTCTGAAAACGTATATACCAAGCCCGAATCATGTGCTTGATGTGATGAAATCTTAACTTCTTCAACCCAAGGGCAGATGGAAATCCAACGTGAAGAAATCCTTGATGTTCGAGAAAAGATTCTCGGGAATAGAATTTTAAGAGAATTATTGGTTAAATAGAAGTTCTATCCTTTTGAAGATGCCACCTGGGAGAAAGAAGCCGATCTGTCGAGATTACCCCCAGTTTGCAAGATAAGAACATCTCGCGTTTTTTAAGTGGGAGAGAATGTAAGATTCCTCCCCAGCCTCTCAAGATGTCCAACATCTTTCCCTGTAATCAATTCCCTCTTCAGAAATATAAAAGATCTTGTTTCTACCTATTTTGGCCTAGAGAGAGAAAATATTCTAGAGAGAGAATATTCAGATTTTGAATATTTTTGGATGGAAAAATATCTCTTCTTATTAAAATAAGTTCACCTGAAACAGAAGCTCAAAAAGATTTTCAGAAGGTGCATTAGAAATTAAGTATAATTTATTCAAGAGGCCTTATCCTAGGGGTCCAGATTTTCGAAAAATTTTAAATTAAGGTTTTGAAGGGCCAATCATCCAAATGTATGAAGAAGATAAGTGGAATAAATAAAGAAAATCGCCTCCAAAAATGAGTAAATACACACATAAGATGAAGAGTGGTCTAAGGACCAAAGGAAAAGCTAAAAAATGGATTTTTGACACCTCACAATGGGGATTCCCCTCATGAATGAGACGCCTACTTCACATGGGCAATTGAGTTTTAAATCTTCAAAAATTGAGATATTTCTTCTCTCCTCTCTCCTAATTCAAGTCTACTTCCAATAAAGTTAGCTTAACTGACGTAAAAATGGTCAAAAATTGACCAAACTGATCATTTGGAAAATTCTAGAATCAGTTTGTTTGGTTGGGAGCTCAATTTTTCTTATAAATAGAAGTCTTCCCCTTTGTTGAGAAATAATAGTATTTATGCACTGTTACTCTACTCCTCCCAAGCCAAAAACTGTGAATTTAATAATAATTCACTAGTTTTTGACGTTTCCCTCTTCCAAAGAATGGTGGCCACTCTTGTTACAAACAAGAGTAGAACCCTCAAACCATCAAGCCAAAGGAAAGCTCCCAGAAATTATGTAAGTAGAGATCTTGTAATTTTCTTTACTGATTTTTATGCTTTTCTAATTTTTATGATTGTTTGAAGTGATAAATGGACGCTATCCCTTGATTGAAAGGCTTTTCCCCTCTCTTCTTAGAATCAACCCTTCTTTATCCTAGTTAAGTGATAATTGTTGGAATTAAACTTTTTATAATGTTTTCTCTTTTATAAGAAAATTTTGTTTAGTCTAGATTACTTTAAATTAATTAGAGGTAATTTTTAAGACAAATTAAGTAGGAAAATTTGAAAAATGGTCAACCATACAAAGGAGGTTATGGCAAAATTTTTTCAAAATAAGTATTTTTTTTAATTATGCTAAAAGAGTAATCCCTATCATTTTTATACTCTAAAAGTGTCATTTTCATGCATACTAGATGCATATTGATTATTATTATTTATATGCATAAAAGAATAATTTTTTATTATGAAAGTGTTACTTTCATAAAAATAGATTCTTATGCATAAAAGAATAATTTTTTTATTATAAAAGTGTTACTTTCATCAAAATAGATTTTTATGGATAAAAGAATAATTTTTATTATTATAAAAGTGTTACTTTCATCAAAATGGATTTTTATGCATAAAAGATTTTTTTTAAAAAAAATGAAAGTGTTACTTTCATCAAAATGGATTTTTATGCATAAAAGAATAATTTTTTATTCTGAAAGTGTTACTTTCATCAAAATGGATTTTTATGCATAAAAGAATATTTTTTATTATTATGAAAGTATTACTTTTATCAAAATAAATTTTTATGCATAAAAGAATAATTTTTTTATTATAAAAGTGTTACTTTCATCAGAATGGTCTTTTATGCATAAAGAATATTTTTTTAAAATTATGAAAGTGTCACTTTCATCAAAATGGATTTTTATGCATAAAAGAATAATTTTTTTAATTATGAAAGATTATGCATAAAAGAATATTTTTTTTATGAAAGTGTTACTTTCATCAGAATAGATTTTTATGCATAAAAGAATAATTTTTTTTATTATGAAAGTGTTACTTTCATCAAAATAGATTTTTATGCATAAAAGAATATTTTTTTTAATTATGAAAGTGTTACTTTCATAAAAATGGATTTTTATGCATAAAAGAAAAAAAATTTTATTATAAAAGTGTTACTTTTATCATTATTGATTTTTATGCATAAAATAATGCATAAAAGAATTTTTTTATTATAAAAGTGTTACTTTTATCATTATTGATTTTTATATTGTGAAAGTTACTTTCACTAATATCGATTTTTATGCAAAAAAAATGATGCATAAAAGAATTTTTATATCAAGATAGAAGTTCTCTTAATCTTATGACTAATTCCCATGAATATTGATAAATGATTAGTTTTAAATTTAGTAAAGTAGTAATTGAAATATTACCATTTGATAAAGATAGTTGAAGAAGAACTGTTCGAGACTCAAAACCTGAATCACACTTTGACCAAGACGTAATTCCTTCGTCAATTTCAAGAAATGACGATGTGACCAGTTCCTGAATCTATACTCAAATCACCCACTGAATCTGAAACTAAGTTGAGACCTTTATTTTGATCTAAGGATTAAGAATTCAGAATGCAAGGAATTCTACTTGAGAATCCAGTCCTGTGATCTAGAAGTCTTGGATACGGACTTAAGATATACTCATTGTATTCAAAAGAAAATCAAAACTGAAAACTTGCATAGAAACCTTGTTTTCTTAAAAGGCTGTCTTATGCCAGAATGCTAGAGGGAGCATCTGGTATATGTGTTTTCTAAGGGAAGTTCGGTTGAAACAGCTGGCAGGGAGTGTTTAAGAGACACCTCATGCGGCAAAGTCTGCCCAGGTCTTGACCAGCCTCGGTATGGTTAAAATGGTGCGTTTTCGGTACGATGGATGAGGGCCGACGAAGCGGTCCCTGAGTGAAGTGCCAGGACACCTATAAGGAGGATCCTAGAGGGTTCTGACCAGGAGATGCACGGGCTCGTGGTGTCGAGGACACCCATACGTATGTCAAGAAAGATATTATATGATAGACCAATGTTTATTGCGATCTATTATTGGATCTCGTTGTTGACCCGTTGGTCTCAACGGAGAGTCTAGAGTGATACTGTTTTGTGAGAAACAAAGACTCAATAGAAATTTTGAGTTATAACATGTGTAACTTGTAATTGTTTGTCAATGGATTGTTTTATAAGTTAAAGTTTAAAGAGGAGTGTGTGCGTATCTGTTTTCTAAAGCAAAAGTTAAGAAAGACATTCAATTATGGGTGGGTGAGTACTTGTTTGGTTCTACTATTCCAGTGGTCGGTGGTTAACCCATGGGCCGGATGGGGTTAGGTTGGAATCAGTAAAGTTTTATTAATAAAATTGATTAATAAGAATACGCCTAGAACTCGAGTAGTTAATTAGAATCCTGAAGACTTCTCTAAAGAATAAATCAACGGCTGTGCCTGATTCAATCAGAAAAAAAGCGTTGATTCCTTCAAGTTAAGTCTGTAATAGTTTCCCTTCTATCTGGTTGATTCAGATGAAGGTTAGTTCAGTACCTTGACCTCGTTAGAAAAATTCGTTAATAAAATAAAAATGGTGGAATCATCCCCACTTCCCGGACATGGGAAATTTTTCTGGTTTCGGTTTTCGGAAGGACCACCAGCTTAGTCTCGTGCCCAGACATTCGAGGGCGAGGCTCCGAGTGAGAAACCCTGCCCCGCACAAGAGAGATCTACTTTCGCTACTACGGTCCGCAGAACGGGCAGCGGGATCTCACAGGTATATTCGCTTGTGTATTCGCCTGTGGTTTGGTTTGATGATAGTAGAACACTTGTGGGGATTTAATCTTCTGTAGTTTACTTACTCATGTTCATGTCTGTTTTGTGTACAGCAGATGCCGCTGGAAACAGCCGCCCGATCTTACGATGAAATTCACACCACTTCCTCGTGTAAAACACCACTTCCTCCTTTTACACGGTCGCCAGCCTCTCCGCCCTCCCCTACCACTAGTACGACTGCACCTCCCCCGTCGCCAGCCTCTCCGCCCTCCACGGCACCTCCCCCGTCCACACCCTTCCTGGCTCCGTCACCAAGTCTTGGTGCGTGGCTAAACCTGCAACTGACCCCGCCGCCTTGCAGCAGGCTCTCGGTGGAGCAGACACTGCCTTCTGCCAAGCCATCCAGCCTGGCCAGTCCTGCTTCCAGCCCAACACCCTGCAATCACATGCATCGTATGCTTTTAACGCCTACTGGCAGGCCCTCAAGCCTCACGGCGGAACTTGCAACTTCAATGGGGCTGCCGTCCTCACAATTACTGACCCAAGGAAGTTACTCCTCACCCATGCCATGTGGTGCAGCGAACGGCATTTTGTTTTCTACACTAACTGCATATGCTGCTCCCGATGCAGGTTATGATCAATGCGAGTACACCTCTCTTTCATGTCGTGTAGCTGTCTGGAGTTCTTTTGAGTGAAAAGGCATTTCGTTGGCCTGCTTTTGCTAAAGTGAGGTTTAGGAATTTTAGTTGATTTTCTAATCAAAATTTTTGGAAATCCTACAAAAATCAATTTTTACTTACCACATTCAGTGTGGAAAATTTGGAACCCCTGTCTCTCTCTCTCTCAGTCTCTCCAATTCACGTGTTCAAATTTAAACAAAAGGATGCCTCTATCTCCTTTATCTGTAGATAAAAACTTAGGACTTCTCCATAGGATCTCATATATTTGGATCTATCACATGTATGGAAGTCTACGAGCAAATAGGTTTTCGGACATGAGCATGTCTATCCAAAGTAACCTTCGTGTGATATTGACATTATCTATAGTGGATGTATGCTAGGGCAACTTGGAAGCTATGGAGATTAGGACGTCTCCCAAAGAAACCTTGGCATCACATTGGCATTTTGTGTAGTGGATACATTCTCACTTCGTTCCAAATTGAGGCAATAACATGAGACTTTTGTTTATCCAAGCACTATCTTCATGGCAACAGTCATATGTGTATTAAAGTGATACTCCTTGTACCACAAGGCTTGTTCACTACGTAGAGCAATGCTTGATGGTTGATCAAAGTTTTAAGCCGACTAGAAGTCCCATCAACTAATCAAGAAATGGTTGATTAGTTCATGACGAACCTTATATTGGCACCACAATTACTTATCCTTATGAATGGATGAATCTTTTGAAAGCTAATAAGCAAAGTAGTGGGCAATACCCTCACTATCCTTAGATACAAATTCAAGGCACAAAGGCTCGTTAACTAATCAAGCAATCATTGATTAATTGATGAGCCCTACATAGATATCAAAATTTACTTATCCTTATTAATGGAGTGAGAATTTATTACCTAGGTAATGGACAATATCCTCACTCTACTCAGGTATAAAGCCAAGGTTGAACAATGGAGCATCAAATTATCATCCACCCCAAGGTATAAATGATCTCCATTTATCTTCCAAGGTTTATCTAACACCAAAATGCTTCCTTAAGTTTACACATACTACCTCTATATGTCTAAAGTTTACTTGATTTCATTTACTTCTCAATTATATTTAGGATGCAAAGAACATAAGCATACCATGTTATCTAGTCCACAGTTTCTTGGTGTGGACTAGATAGTGTAGGATGTGTAATTTCTCTATATGTCTAAAGTTTACTTGATTTCATTTACTTCTCAATTATATTTAGGATGCAAAGAACATAAGCATACCATGTTATCTAGTCCACAGTTTCTTGGTGTGGACTAGATAGTGTAGGATGTGTAATTTCTCCACACAATATGTTCTCTTCCAGAGTTGCTTTTTCCCCAATAGACTAATTTAGTTTTAGAAAACATACACATTTCATATTGTACACTCCACAACATATTTTTCCACAAAATATCATAATTAGATTGGCACAATCATGGGCAATGTCTCGTAATATATGCTCACTTTATAAAATTCATAATAGGTCTTTCAATGATCCCATTTCTCATAAAATATGCTCACTTTATAAAATTCATAAGAGGTTTTTCAATGATCGAATCTCATTTAAAACAGCTCTTTCGTGATATACAACTTGAAATCATATTTTCTAAACTTCTATTACATCTAGAAATTCAATTAATATTTCTTTTTAATAATGAAAACATATCCATCTTGGCATAGAAATACTAACATTACCAAGATTAATCTTCTGACCTCCTCTCTAGTTTTCTTATTTATTCTAAAGTCTAAATTTTCAAAGGTCACATTATTCGTCTAAATATTCTTAGGTTTTATGCCCTAGCAAAACTTTCTTCACTTAAACAAGTGTAAATTTTAGGTCATCTTAACCTTGTTAGTCTATTAGCATTCTATTGAAGGCAATAATTAATAACACCCTCTACTCTCTCATTGAACCACCACCTTACAAAGATGCATGCGCACTCTCAAAGCAAGAGAAGATCCCAAAAATCCCTTAGTGCAAAAAAAAACTAGGAAAAGAAGTGAACGTCGAGGAGAGAGGGATGGGGAATTCAATTTGATAAGCAAAGAGTTAAAAGTGCTCTAATGTGAAGGATTTTACAAACACACACCTTGCATGATCCTCACTATTAACCTTTTGGAAGAAAAACGCATACACCCAACATAAAACACAAAATAAAGTCTCTCACACTCTCTCATTTGTATGAAAGAGTTGCTTTAACAAAATGTATATGAGAAAATACAAGGAGTATATCTTCCATGAGTGAAGAGGTATAAAAGTTTTTATAAATAGAAAAAAAGTAAGAGGAGACCTCACCTTATTCACTATTATCTACCATGAAATAGATAGAAAGATGGACTTTCACAAATTCTGATGATGAACAGGTGTAATAGGACACCCAGAGTGGCTGCAAAGATTGAACTAACAGTGAGACCTCTTCCTCATCAGGGTAAAATTCCTCCTATGTGAAGAAGGCTTGAGTTCTTTGACTGATGCACCCCCACAAAGGTCATGTCATAGTTGAGATACTCTCTTGCATGTAATGTTGAGCTCCATTCTCACTCCCTCCTTTGTGTCATACATTGTTGTTTATATAGATATCCAAGAGCTCTCTCTTCCTCTCCTTTCTATTTCATAAAATAATGGACCTGTTCTTATGATGAGTTGTGTTGTCCCTTTTTCTCAAGTTTGCTTCTTTCTTTAAAAAGAAAAAAGTAATAGAATGGCACCAATAACATCTAAGCTGATGATTTGGTTCATTAAAAAATTGTCGGTCCCAACCAAGTGGCAACAAAGTAGGAAGAGTTCTTAATACCTTCTGCAACTCTCACCAAAATATGCATTAAACTCCTCATTCCAAACAACAGTTGTTTGGTTGGCCAAGAATTGTAAAGGATGCAAAACATGGGAAAGAAAATAACTAAACATGGCTATATACTTGACTTTTTGGATAGAAGAAATGAGTTCCTTGAGACTAGAAGGGGAAGGTAAATCCAAAAGTACCTTAATTCTAGCTTTGGCCATTGAGATTCCCTATGCTGAAACTAAATGGCCAAGTATAACTACTTCTTTCTTCACAAAATTATATGTCCCATAATTCAATAATCATCACAAATCGTATAACCCCCATGACCATCCACCTCATTGAAAATCTCATCTTGAAAGAGTAGAGGAAAATGATCTCGCTTTCTTGATGCATTGAGTGGTTTATAATCCACACATACCCGCCATTTACCATTCTTTTTAGGAGTAACCAACATAGGAGAAACCCACTCAAAATTTTCAATAGGGTATATAAATCTAGCTTTTAGTAACCCGGTTACCTCTTTAAGAAAAGCATCATGTTGTACCACACCTAACAATCGTAATTTTTGAGCCAGTGGTTTGGCATTCTCTTTTAACTCAATGTGATGTTGTATGCCATCTCTTCCTCTATTGTATGTGTAATCAAAAATGAAAGAATTAGGATACATGTTTAGCATGTGCAAAAAATCCTTCTCCTCTTCAAGCTTCAGGTCATCTACTAACATAACTTCAACATTACTTTGATATACCTTTAACTCTTCTTGAGCCTCAAATGAATGAAGTGTCACCCACATCACGTCTAGAGATGAATCTTCAATGTCACTACTAGAGGACTCAAAGGTTTCTTCTAAATGCAAATACTCTTGATCGGTCTCTGCATCACCTAAATCCTTGTACCAGATATGTTTTTGCTTCTTTCCTTTCATGTCATAAACCAATGCATTCTTTCCATCAATTTGCATCACTAGTTTCCCTTTGTCCTATTTTTGAATAGCTTTGATGGCAATTAACCAGCGATGACCTAGACTCAAGGGGTAGCCATCTCCCTTGGTTGACATATCGTAAAAGCCAATGGTAATAGAAACCCCAATGACACTGACCTTGAGATTCCTAATGACCTTAATGCAATAAACCTTGCTATTATTTGACATATTCACCACATAATTAAAGAAAACTCGTGTATCCTTAGCCCTAACTAGTGTATTAAAGGTTCCATCATTAGGCAGGTCTTGAATTCACCATCTACTAAGACCTTGGAAACCATTTCTCCTCTAATTACATAATCTAAAGTGGGAACAAAATCCTTTTGGACCTCCAATGGACTATAAGAATGATACGAGAAGGCTACTCACTCCTCCTCCTAGTAATTTTGATGCTCGTACTTCTGTTTACTTCCCTCCTTGCCTACAGACATAAAGTGAAAAGTTGAGGCCATTTGATGTTAGATATCTGCTTCCTCATATCCTCTCTCAAATTTTATGGCTTCGCCCCATGACCAAGAGTAAGATCCAACAACCCGATTCTTCTCCTCCTTTTCTTCTTACTACCTTCTACAACATTTTCTTTTTTCTTCTTCTTCTATACCACATCGGATGATTCCTTACTGTCTATTTTCTTATGAGCTTATGTTTTCTTCCCATGAAGAACATTCCACTTTCGCCCCATGACCAAGAGTAAGATCCAACAACCCGATTCTCCTCCTCCTCCTTTTCTTCTTACTACCTTCTACAACATTTTCTTTTTGCTTCTTCTTCTATACCACATCCGATGATTCCTTACTGTTTATTTTCTTATGAGCTTATGTTTTCTTCCCATGAAGAACATTCCACTTCCTCTTCATTTCTATTTCATCTTGCATTTTATCCCTTTATTTGAATTCCACTACATGTACCCCCTATATGGTAAAGATGGGATAGGAACAACCATCTCCATTGATTTTGTAGGTGGAGGATCATCACCCCTATCTTGATTCCATCATTGCATAGATGGATTTTTTGGCATATTATCCCCCTCGAGGCATTTAAATGCGATAGAGAAGATAAATCTCACCTCATTTTCTTCTAGGATGTAGAAAATTATACATACCGTGGCCAAATTCATTACTATTTCAACAAACCAACTTCTTGTCTCCTAGGCAGCTTCCGCCACCTTCCTATGGTGCATGAGGTCTAGATCCCACTCCTTAAGCAGCCAAATGAACTGTTGATTCTCCAAGTTGGTGAGTAAGTTTCTCCAAGGTATTGGCATCTTGGGGTCATTGGTGAAAATTGTGCAAGAATTTGTTGATCTTGATAACAAAATCTTTGTACAAGTGCTTCAACTATAGTTCATGTCTCTCTAATGTTTGGAAAATTCATGTTGGAGGCCAAGTCTTCATCTCTTTGACAAAATTTCTAATTCTTATACTTGATCTTTTTTTCTTTGTAGGCTACTAATGCTACTGCTTCATGATATTCCACCTTCTTCCTAAGAATATGATGGAGACCACCAATAAAATAATCATTTTTAAGGAATTCCGCAACCTTGCCTGGATTAGTGATGAAGTGAAACTAATTTATCTTGATGTGTTGAACTTTTGTTCCTAATGTAAAGCTTAAATTTGTTGCCTAGAGGACTTTAGTGGTTTAAGACTTGATATAATTTTCTTGAAAAAGTACTTCCAACTCCGTAAAATTCTCATGAACTTCTGGATTAAGAGATAAGAACCATGTATAGGCATTCTTATGCAATACCATTGTGAAAGAACTTAGTTTTTATCCACTATCTTTCTTAAAGATGAAAAAAAAATTCTTCATATTCTCTAGAAAATCTTTCGCGTCTTCATTGGGTCCACCATAAAATAATGGGTACCCATGGAATGTAGCCATCTCATGGGTTTGTTACATAGCCATATCACTTTTGTGAATTGAAGGTCGTCAATGAAGAACTCCTCAGTGGAGGCACCTAAAGAAAGGCAATAAAGGGAAATATAAATCTATACCACCCTATATTCACTCATTGAAAAACATCCACCTTGACAAGATGCACACATCCCCTCAAAGAAAGGGAAAATCCCGACAATCCCTTAGTGCAAAAAAGACTAGGAAAAGAAGTGAACACTTAGAGGAGAGAGATGGGGGAGTTCAGGTTGATGAGCAAAAAGTTAAAAAGGCTCTTAATGTGAAGGATTTCACAAACAAACACTTTGCGTGATCCACACTTTTAACCTTTCGGAAGAAAAAAACACTCACCCAAAACGAAACGGAATTTTTTTTTCACACTCTGTTACTTGTATCACTTGTATCAAAGACTTGCTTGAAAAAAATGTATATGAGAAAATAACAATGAGCATATCTTCCATGAGTGAAGAGGTACAAACATTGTTTTAAATAGAAAAAAACTAAGAGAACCCTCTCCTTCTTCACTATTATCTACCATGTAATAGATACAAAGATGGACTTTCACCACTCATGATGACGAGTAGGTGCAACAAGCACCCGCAGAGTGGCTATAAAGATTCAACTAACACTGAAATTCCATCCTCATCAGGGTATGAATTCTCCCATCTGAAGAAGAATTGAACTCTTGGACGACTGACCCTCTCGCAAAGGTCAGGTGTCCTAGAGTTGAGTTTGTCTCTTGCATGTAATGTTGAGCTCCACTCTTACTCCCCCCTTTGTGGACACACATGGTTGTTTTTATAGATATCCAAGAGCTCTCTCTTCCTCTCCTTTCTTTTTCATTAAATAATGGAGGTGTTCTTAAGGTGAGTCGCGTTGTCCCTTTTTCTGAATATAGCTTCCTTCTTTTGAAAAAGAAAAGCTTGCTTCTTTACCTTGGGTAGCTTATGACCCTTTCACAAGAGCATGCAAGCAAAGCTACCCACGTGGAAGCAACATAAAGCACACACAATTTTGAAAGTGATTCCTAATTTTGTAAAAGCTTTAAATTCCCATCAATGGCTTTTCATTGTAAAAGCAATCGGGTGAGAGCGAATTCTAAACCTGTAGATCGAGCGTCTTCTGAGAACGCATGAGGTACTTCCCCTCTCCAATTGTCATTTCTTATGTCAGTCTCTCTTGTGCTAGACTCAGCAAAGCCCTAACCTTGAAAGGGATTCCTCACTTTGTAAAAGCAATGAATTCCCATCAATGACTTTTCATGTAAAAGCGATCAGGTGGTGAGAGCGAATTCTAAACCTACAGATCAAGCGCCTTCATAGCACGTATGAGGTACTTTCCCTCTCCCATTGTCGTTACTCATATTTTAATTTCTTGCAAATGAACATTGTTGGAGTGGCTTGTGGCAAGAGCTTACAAAAACACGTGCACAAAAAGATGAATGGGAGCATACCAACTAAGACCTACTGATCGAGAGGGCTTTGTAAATTTTAAAGAGGATTGGATATCACTAATCATGTTTTGTTTGAAGGTATCTACCAGGGATTTTATATTCACGTGATCACAAAATTTTTTTTGTTAATAACATGTGTGAACATGTTATTAACATGTTCACATGTTAACATGTTCACAAAAAAGCCGGTGGCAAGCGACCTGGTAACCGGGAAAAATCCCGCCGGGCTTTTGATATACCCCGGCGGGCCCGCCGGGCTTTTGCTTTGCCCGGCGGGTCCCGGTGGGGTCGTCACATATCCCGGCGGGGTACATTTTTCTATATATATGGGCCCGGGGGGGCCTTTGGGATTTCATTGCTGACAGCATACACAGGTAATAAAAAACTTGTGTGTGTGTGTGTGTGTGTGTGTGTTTGTGTATGTGGGTGTGTTCGTGCGGGCAGCCGCCCACTGTCGCAATGCGCGGCAAGATGTGGGTGGTCCGCCACACGAGGGATGTGTGTGTGGGTGAGTTCGTGCGAGCAGCCACCCATTGTCGCAATGCGCGGCAGGATTTGGGTGGCCCGCCACACGACTGGTGTGTGTGTGTAAGGCCATTCTTCGGAATGGTGCTTACCCTGGGGCACTTAGTCGGTAACGCGGCTAGTCTGTGTCCTATGGTAAGTATGGCACGCCGTAGCGGTACTAGTCGGTAACGCGGCAAGCATAGTATCGTTATGGCGATGTCACCTTCCCTTCCCTTCCCTTTGTCAAATGCGGACATATGGTCGGTAACGCGGCCAGTGTATGTTCGTATCCTATTGGTATTCCCATAGAATCGGGCGGCATTTTGTCGTTAACACGGCAAGTTGGTGTCGTCCGCTAGTGCATAAAATGTTTTTTGCATATTGCGGCATTTGATCGTTAACGCGGTCGAAAAAGTGTCGTAAATTTGCTTGCGTATTTCGGCATATGATCGTTAACGCGGTCGAATAAATGTCGTAAATTTGTTTGATTTGACTTGTATTGTTTTTATTGTGTTTGATCCATGCGATACTTGGTTGCTAACGCGGCATTAGTATTTCATGGATCAAAGTTTACATCATATTGTCTAACCGTTTTATTTTATAATATCGTGATTCGTAACTCGAAAAATATGAATCTCTCTCTTCTTACCCCCCTCTCTCTCATGATACACTTCACAACTCTTTCTCTATCTCTCTCATGATTCACTTCACAACACGATAGATGTGTAGATAATGATTTTTTTTATTTCTCTTAAAATATACATAATTCTTAATAATTTCTTTTTTCTCCCTCTATTTACTTAAAAATTAAAACAATACATTATTTTTCTCTTTAGGAACTCCCAAAAACATTAAAAATGTGATTTAATGTTTCTTCTCTCTATCTGTCACAACTCTCTCTTCCTCTCCTCTCTCTCTCTCTCTCATGATACACTTCACAATTCTCTCTCTCTCTCTCGCAATGATACACTTCACAACTCTTTCTCTCTCTCTCTCATGATACACTTCACATCTCTCTCTATCACGATAGGTATGTAGATGAGGAGTGCTTTAGGATTATAAAACATTATTTTTCTCTCTTTAGGAACTCACAAAACTATAAAAAATATCATTTAATGTTTCCTCTCTCTATCTGTCACACCTCTCTCTCTTCCTCC
Source organism: Cibotium barometz (assembly GCF_041138505.1). Taxonomy (NCBI): domain Eukaryota; kingdom Viridiplantae; phylum Streptophyta; class Polypodiopsida; order Cyatheales; family Cibotiaceae; genus Cibotium; species Cibotium barometz. The sequence goes on from NC_141066.1 coordinate 25,237,320, forward strand.
CCCTCTCTCTCTCTCTCTCATTCGATAATGTATACACTTCGTAAGTAATAATGCGCTTGTTGCGGTTGTCTCACATTCGATAATGTATTGCATGATGTTGAGTTCAGTAATGTTTGATATATTCTGTTTTTGTTTGATCATTGATAAGTAATGATACACTTATTGCTGTTTTCTCACGTTTGATGATGTATTGGATGATATTGAGTTCATTAAAATTATTTGATATTCCGTTTTTGTATGAACATTGACGATATTGATATACTTGTTGCTGTTCTCTCACGTCTGCTTGATGTTTATTTCAGTAATGTTTGATATTTTGTTTTTTTATGTTTAGTGTTATTTGCTAGATTTACGAAGACGATCAACATGCTTTCTCCCGAAGAGCGCAAAATTGTTCTGCGAGCAATTCGCGTTGAAGCGGTCATCACAGTATCACAATGTACTGATGATGTCGTCAAGAAGATCAATGAGTCTGAGATACTCATGCGAGATCTCATAGACCAAATATGGGAAAATGCACAGCGTCGGCTTCGAAGCGGAGGCAACGCTGAGCTGCTAGATAGACAGAAGATAGCAGATTTCAACCATCAGCACATAACACGAACCATTTTAGGGAGCATGCGAGTAGCGTGCAGTGATCTTAGAGATGCTGCCCCGCCTGAAGCCAACATGCAACGTCTACAGTTATGGGACGTTGTATGGAGCGAGCAAAGGGCCAAGAGCAAGCGCATGAAGGCGTTGGATGCAGAGTCCCTCCCCAAAAGAGTGCGAATTGCCCAGGACGTCGCTGCAACGTCCAGTCAGGCAGATGCAAGTGGTACAGGTGTCATTAATCGTACCATCTACAATTCTATGTGCACACATCTTATTGGCATCCCGCACGAAGCTCTTCACGAAGGACGAACAATTGGCTCCGGTGTGTTTGGAACAGTAAAAGAGTATGCAATTAAAGGTATATCATTTTTACCGGAGCACATCACTTTTTGCGGAAAGCACTACAAAGGAGAAGGCAGCGCGAAGTTCGAGAGCTTCCAGGCAGAGCAGGGTATGCAAGTGCTACATCCATCGATTGTCCGATGCATTGCCTTTACAAAAGAGGCTCCTTGGATCACAATTTTCCCGTACTATAATGGCGGCGCTCTTGGTGATACTCTTCTGAAGGTTCCCTTTAGATTCAGTGAGTTCACCAGAGCCATTTTTCGTTTGGATCGAGGATGGAGACAACCCCCGCCTGATAATATCCCTTTAGGTCATCTAGAACTTTCAAAAATAAAAGAGGTAGTAATAAATATGCCACATATTATGCATGCCCTGGTGGAAGGTGTAGCGGCAACACATATGGCAGGTATTGTACATACCGACCTACATCCTTTTTATGTAGTGTTGGATTATACAAAAGAGCTAAAGCCACGCATAGGTCTTATCGATTGGGGGTTGCTGCTGAGAGCGCCCAAAAAACGGGTGTCTCTCAATTTTGTTTTTGAAGCAGACAAGAACCCGGAGAAGGTGGCACAGGCAGTCTCCTACGCAGACAGAGAGCGAAATAAACGGCCGTGGATAGCCCCAGAGCTTTATGATCCATTTTTGGCAGATGCATACACTCCTGCATCTGATGTTTTTGCCTTGGGATATTTATTACAAACTTTATATGGCTTTTGGAAGAAAGTGCAAGAGTTGTGGATGGATAATAGTTCCCATGACAAAGTTACCATGGATACTATTATTCATAGAGTCAAAAATTGGATGTTTCTGCCTAATCGCGATGAGCGAAAATCAATTTTGCAAGTAGTTGAATTTTTTAGGTCACTAAATACTGACCCTACGAGGGCACAACGTCCTCTTGTAGAGCTATCGGTGGCATTCACCCCGACTTTGTAATGATACAGTATCAAGAGATGAAGTTTCAGGAATTTGAGAATTTGATGTGTCCAATGTTTCAAAATTTTGTTTCTCTTCAAAATTTGATGTGTCCAATGTTTCAAAATTTTGTTTCTCTCTTCATTGAGTCTTTGCAATATCTCTCTCCTCTTCTAGTGTTTAAGTTTATGTTTTCTCTTCAAAATTTGATGTGCGAGCATTGTTTGAAGTGTTTTTGGAGTCAAGTGGATATTTCTCATCGAGTCTTTGCAATACATATCTCCTCTCGTTGTGTTTGACTTCAAGATTTTGAGAGCAATGGTCAATTTATCTTACGTTGATCTTTACAGTTCATTAAAATCCTAAAGTCGTTTGCGTTCATGCAGATATGGAGCAGGCACAAGCGAACGAGCATCAAGAGTTAGCCAAGAAGGCATACGAGAGAATGAAGGCCCTTGCACATGGCCTGACAGCCCGCGAAGCTACAAGAATAGCGTGCAGATTATCGAAATGGACAAATCCAACTTATGTCCAATGGAAAGACATAAACAAACGGGTAACCACAGAGATGATAAAGGCAATATGGCCATGTCCAGATGGCGAGATAAAGAAGGGAAGATGGAAGATTTCTCGTTGCACTCACAATGATATCAAAACTAATGCCGAGCGCATTTTCTTGGAGGTGTATGGCCGTCCTCTCCATAACGCCGACGCTCCACTGTATTTTGCTAAAATGCTATATGCTCACTTTATACTGGAAACTCCAGTGGACTTCGCCTCCAGAGAGGCCACTGTCAACACCCACGACATACGTGAAGAGACAGTTACATTCACAAGAGAAGAACTTGCTCTCATGGTGGAGGGCGCCGGACTGGAGTTAAACCAGGTCAAAGAAAGCTTAGGGGCACAGCTAGCAGAGAAGGAGAAAGAAGCTGACCGATTAACTCAAGCGTCAACTCCTCCCCCGGCCAATAGAGGAATTCAAGAGCAGCTAACAAAGATCAGCCAAGACGTGCAGAGCATCTCTTCACGTATTGCTCCTGTGCACCAAGGAAACCACATCTCTCATTTTTTTATACATCCTGATCTTGTGGGAGTTTCTGCTGAGGCTACAAGTTCCTCCACCCCCCAATGTCCTGTATGTTACAAAGTATTCGATGGGTGGAGCGGCCAGTATATACTACCATGTGGACACTACTACCACTTAATATGTTTAGTGAGACAAATGCAAAATACTTCCACATGTGCATTGTGCAATGTCCCAATAAATCAAGGTATTTATACAGTGTTCGGTATGGCTAGCGAATATAAACCACCAGGACCTTTAGATGCAACTCCTAGTGCAATTCGCAATTTATTTCAAGATGAGAGCTAAGAAAAACAAATTCTACTTTTGTATTGATAATTTCTCCAAATATGATCATTTGTACAAGTACTTTTTATTAAATTAATGAAGTGACTTCTTCCTCTATGTCAGTATCTTGCTCCAAAATTCTTTCACCGTTTACTCTCTCGTCTGCTAAATTAAGCTCATCTAAGTCAATGTCTAAATTGTCTTCTATCTCAAGGGTGGTGCACAACGTACGTCCAACATCAAAGTTCTCGTCTACTACATCTTCACAATTGTACATCCATCTGGGCATATCTTCTTCATACTCTTCGCTTTCGATGTCTCGCAAGATCTTTTCATTGCAGTACATGTAAACAAGTTTATCTGCTCGATCTGCAAGAAGTCGATTGCGAATAGTACTATGAATATATTTATACATGCTCCAGTTTCTTTCTGAGCCTGAGTTTGAAGAGCACTGACTTAGAACCTTCATCGCAAGGTTGCGCAATAAAGCATAATGCTCACCACCATTCATCATCCACCACTTCCATGCAGGTTGCTCTTTAGCCATTTGTTGAACAAGGGAGTTGGAAAATAAACCCTCTTTCAACCGAAATGAGGTCATCTCCTTTATGCACTGTACACGATCATCATCATTATTATAGAAAGTGTTTACCACTTTATAAAAATCTTGCACCACCTCAACGTTGGACATCAAATCCATATTCCAATATTCAGGATCTAACATGTAAGCAGCACTGTGCAGTGGTGAATGCGCTCCAATCCATCTAGCATGAAAGTACTTCAACAGAACTTTTCTTTGTCTACTAGAGAATGGTACACGCCATTGCTTTTCCACCACTGAATGCTCTAATTTCTCAGGACACTCCAAACTCCGCTGGACAGTCCACCATTGCATCCATGCTTTTCCGAGATTAGGCGCTCTTTGATCAAGGCTTCGTACAGCATACATAACAGGCATCATTACATGGTATGCATCCATCACACTGTTCCACCAACTTCTTCTCGTAAGCGCTGCCTTCAAGACTTTGATTTTCTCTTTCACTTTTTCAAGTTGAGTGTTCTCCCAGTCATGAAATGCCATGCATGTAAATGTTTCACAAACTGCATCTTTATTTCTAAGAAGAGACTCAAAAGTGTAAAAGTGAGTGCAAAACCTAGTCTCCGCTGGAAGCTTTAACATAACTGACATGCGAGGTCGAAACATATCCAAAACTCTCTGTCTCTTGAGCATGAATTTCACAAGCTGGCGAGCAGTGTCAACGATTGAGGCAAACCATTTGGTATCATCAGATTTATACCAATCTTTTAATACAAGATTCAAACTATGAGTATTACAGCCTACCGGAAAAATATGTGGATATTGTCGCTGTAGGATTCTGGATGCATTTTTACAATTTTTTGCATTGTCCATGACGACTTGGACTACATTTTTGGCACCCACTTCCTCTATCACAGAGCTAATGACTTGAGCAATGTAAGCCCCAGTTTTGATTGAACCAGCTGAATCCACGGCACGGATGAAAGTCTCACCTCTAGGTGAAATAACCATTACATTAATTAATGGTTTTCTTTGCACATTAGACCATCCATCACTTACTATACTACATCCAGAAAGCTCTATATTGCTAAGAATTATTCTTTGTACACGTTCTTTTACCTGCGCATAACATTTCTCTAATAGATCATTTCGCATAGCATGGTACGTAGGCGGTGAGAACCCTGGTCCAAACTCACCAATTTTCTTCCATGCTCTCTTCCAATGCTCACTGTCCACCATCATCATAGCACTCCCAGAAAAGTAAATCGCTTCAGCAAGGACGAGTTGTGCATCATCGAGTCGACCTTGACGTAGGCTTTCTTGCAATGAAGTTTGACGCATGGGTATATTTCCTACGTCAAAGTTTTGCTTGCAAGAAGATGCACTGGGTAGATTACTTTCTGGCTACATATTGCCGTTCGGGGTACAAGTAGGCGATGTAGCAGGAGTTTGATGATTAGAACAACAGTGTTCTTGCTGCCTTGATACATTAACGGTAGGAGTGTCATGTTTTCTTGAATCTTTCTTTTGAATTTCTTCTCTTATGCGTTTGGCCACTATAGGTGCAGAGGGGTGGGTACATGACTTTTTCTTCGGTCCGCCTAAAAAGTGTTCTCTTAGACAAGGCGCCCCACCTGATTTTACTGCATGGCATAGCTTACACTCCCAATCTATGAATCGATCACCAACGTTGATTGCATATTGCCACTCTATCCCAGGTGCCTTTTTTTTCCTGCTATTTGAAATTTGGACTCTATTGGAGGTATCACTGGATCCAACATTGTCCTCCATCTCAACAAATAACCTATTCAACCAAGCATATAACAATGAATACACAAATGAAAAAACAACAAATCACTCACGTATAACAAAACGTACATCTGCAGACAAAGTACTTCGAAACTATCTTGACAAATACAAAAGATCATCACATAACACAAAACTATTTCAAACTATCTTGCAAGGTCTTACTACAAAACTACTTCGAAACTATCATGCACATTGCACCCCCAATGAAGGATGCCTTTTGTACCCAATTAAGGATACTTTACACAATCAAAGATCTATGCTTGCCCAATACTCTAGTATAGGACAATAGACCTTCTCTAACATTCACAAAAAAAATCAAAGATCTATGCTTGCCCAATACTCTAGTATAGGACAATAGACCCTTGTCTACTCTAAACTATATCAAGTATCAAGAACCAATACAAGCCCCTAAGCAGGACTCTTGGCTCCATCAAACCATTCATAAAGCAGAATGAGGTAGATTACGTACGTGGCTCAAATGCAAAGCTGAATGACTCCAAATTTGTCCCTAAATCTCCGCAAGTATTAGCTACGAACCACACCCTGCCCCCAGTTCAAAGAACTAAGAACGAGTGGCCCAATAGTCTTAGGAGTGCCTACAAGGAAAGACGACAGCCCCTAAAATAAGGACGTTCTTCCCAAGAGGACACTTCTAGCAACTCGAGAGCTCTACAAGTACTTTGAGGAGAGATATCACGCCCCCAAAACAAGGACTATCTTCCCAAAAGTTGTACGATGGGTGTCGGGCAGTGTTTATATACAGAATAATACCCCGCCGGTGTTTTTTGTTTTCCCGGCGGGCCCGCCGGGCTTTTACCTTTCCCGGCGAGCCCGCCGAGAAAACTCTATACCCCGGCGGGCCCGCCGGGAAAGGTAGAAGCCCGGAGGTGTTACTGGAATAGTGGGTTCCGGCAGGTCATTTCTCAGGTCATGTGAATATACAATGTGATCACAAGTTTTAATATGTTAACAATAGGTTTTGTTAACGTGATCACGAAATTGTAAAGACGTTAATGAAATCCCTGGTATCTACACTCCATTTGTCTAGGATTGGCCACTCTATATTGCCTAATGAGGGAAATGGAAGCTTTTCAAGTCTTCCATAATCTTTAGGCCTAGAGGGAACTATATAAGAGTGTGTGAAAAAGAATATTCTACTGCCAAGAAGTGTCCTTGGGTTCTTGTGTTGGGAAAAAAAACCTCACCTATGGTAGAATGGAAAGCACGAAACGTTGTCCTGAAGTGTGCGGTACAGCCAGGAAAGTACGAAACTTCTAGCTGTGAGAGTGAATGTCAAATCCAACAAGGAGTCTCACGCACAAAATTTTCCCAAGGAGTATTGAACATCACTATTTCCAATGACAAATACATGTGTCAACTTGCCTCAATACATCCTTGAATTCATCCCGTTGATTGCACAAAATTGCATGAAATCCTTTGAACCATTCACATGTGGGCATAACAAAGCCTTCCCATTTTTCCAATATACATGTGTCTAGTTACATCCTTTTAATCCAGTGCCATCAAAACTATTACTTCGAGATGCACTTTTTATCACCTGAAAACCTGCCTTAATATTCTAACATCTCACAAGCAAAATAGCATGGCATATGTACCACATAACTCTGTAATTTTTGAAAGTTCCCTATCTTGCACTCTAAAGCCCAGTTAAATAGTATTTGAAATCCAAGTTTTATGGTTCTCCAAAGTATTTAAAAAAAACTATACAAGACCTTATTCCCAAAGCTTTTTGGAGGGAAAGCTTTTTAAAAAAAAGATTCACTTATCTCTTAAAAAAAAGAGGCGAATTTCAGATTTTTGCTTCTTTTTACATCATGTACAGTCGCCTCTGCGTTGATAATGCGATGAAGAAATACGTGATGCAGCAGTCGCTTCTGCGCTAACTGTAAGCTTCCATTTTTCAAAAGGCATATCATTCTGTAGTATTTGATTTTCTCTTTATTTCTAGCACCTAAAAGCTATGCGCAGAAGATATGGTCTTCCAATAAAATCCTCTGGTCGTCAACGCCACTGTTCTCTAACTCTGCAGATTTTTCCTCCCCACTCTGGTTCACCGCCGTGAGCCTCCGGTCCTTTTTCTCTTTCCCCGCGGAGAACTCGGCGATGCTCACCTTTTTCAGCTATCGAAGCGGAAAATTCCTCATTAAAAGCTGCGCTCGAATCTTCTCTCCCATTATCTAGTAAATTCTAATGAAGGGAAAAAAACATTTCCACGTGTGCTACCACCCACACTCCAATGCATCCCATTGTTTTCCTTTTTAATACCACACAATGTACCCCTTAGTGTAATACTCCTAACCTTAGCATTAAGGTAAGGTGCTCAATGCAAGGTAATTGATCTATTTCCCCGCATTCACACTGCAATGTCCATTGAGTCTCCACTACTTTTGATGCCTCCATAGTGTGTAAATCATCATATTGGCCATGTGATTTATAGACTCCCCAATTATTCATTCAAGTATTTTCCCATATCTTCATAAAAACATTCCTTAGTGCATTGGCATACCCTCATGTTTGCATTCCATAAGATTCACTGATTTGACCCAATCGATACCATTTTAGCAGAATCATCACCCTCCACACTCATATACAAAAACTCCTAGATTTGACTCAGCCTCAGCTTGTCTTATTGAACCTTATATACAATATGAACATATGTACATGTCATCATATAATGACTCGTCATGGCACATAACCTCATGCATCTGGATGTGTATTTGACGGCCTCACATGCACGGTTTCACATCATAGACGTGCCATGGCACGACATCCACCCCCTCTAAACCTGCACATCCTCTGGTATGTGCCAAATCATCATCAAGGTCCACATATAACTGGATGTCGTCTTCATCTTCTGCAGTTCCAGGAAGATCATCTTCTTCCTCTTCAACCATATCCATACTTCCACTGTCAAGCTTCTCATCCTGAATCTCTTGTGAATCAAAAGGATCACCATCATGCCTTCTTTTAAATATCTTGATTCTTTTGCCAGCCACAAGATTCTTTACTTCTGTTCCATCAAGCTCACACAGAGTATACGTGGCATTTCCATGCACATGCTTGACAATGTAAGGGCCAAACCATCTTTTTACAAATTTTCTTTGAACAGTGAATTGGTTGTCAAGGCTACTATCATACATTAGAACCCAATCACCTTCTTCAATAGGTTTTGGCCGGAGTCTGTGTCTACTATCAAATCTTTCTTTATTTTTCAACCTTGCATCTTTCAAGCGAGCTTTAGCAAGCTCTACATCTTCAGGCCTCCTCTCCAACTGTCTTATTCGCAATGCAAGGAGGTCATCTCTGCTCAATCCTTCCACCCAGGGCAATACATTCCAAGTTAGAATTACTTCTTCAACTGGCATCACTGGCTTCTGACCATACATTAATTCTGCAGGCATGTATCCTGTCACTGAGCTATGAGTTGTACGGTCAGCCCACAAGGCATATGGTAGCAGCTTTGGCCACTCTCTCATCCTTTCTCTGCATGCCTTAGCCAAAGCTTTAATGATTGGAGGATGTCCTCGCTCACTTTTCCCATTGCCCTCAGGATTGTAAGCACATGTTAGAGATAGTTTGATACCAATTCTAGAGAAGAATTCCCTTGCTTCTTCAACATCTAGCTCACCTCTATCAGCTGTTACTTTCCCAACACAACCATATCGGCAGATCACATCTTCCAAGAGAAATTTGCATACTGTTTCCGTACTCTTTGTTCTAAGAGCACGCCCTTCTACCTGATTTGTCAAATCTTCTCTTGCAAGTGCTATATACCGCATCTGCCAAATTCCCAAAGGCATTGTAACTAGATCCACTACCCATTTGTAGTGCATGGCAGGTGGGTAGGTTGGTTGCAAGCCATCACGATGCCTCACATTCGAGTACATTTGGCATACTATGCATGTTTCCACATATTGGGAAATATCCTTGTACATTCCTCTCCACCAATATTTTTCCTTTATTTTGGTAAAGGTGGCCCACACACTTCTATGCCCGGCCCAGAGACTCTCATGGAATTCTTTCACAAGCTTTCCTTGAGTCTCTTTATCACATATGACTCTCTGTGGCATAGCATTCCTCTGTTTAGGATGCTTCCAGAGATACCCATCCTTTAGAAAGTAACCATATGCTTTTCTGCGGATCCTCTTAAATTCTGAGTCAGACCAATTTTCTTGCCTTGATAGAGTGCTCAAATATTGACCAATAAGCAACCAATCTCCTTGATATATTTCCTCAATAAAAGACTCAAGTGCATTTGATAGGCAAATATGATCTCCTTTTGCATATGCTGTAGTATAGAACTTTGTACCCACATCATCAATGTCACTAATCATCTCTTTCTCATCTTCATATCTGGCTCTTGATAGCATATCTGCAACTGGATTATCTTTTCCCGCAATATGCTCAAACTCAGGATTTAGTGACTTGATATAAGCAATCCACCTAAGCATAGCAATATCTGGGGTGGTACAACTTGCTATCATCCCAAGAAGTGGCAAGCAATCAGTTTCCACAAGTACAGACGCCCCAATAAGATATTCTTTTTCACATTTTAGAGCAGTGACTATCCCCCATAATTCTCTCTTGATCTGTGGATACTTTCGTTGTCGAAAGCTTAATACCTTTGCTCCAAATCTAATTACATACCTATGATCATCTTCATCATCTTGCCCTACTGCCCATCCTATCCCAGTAGGACTAGTATCAACTGTAACAATCACAGGCCTGCCACACTCATAATCTGCCTTTCTCAAAATGGGTGATGATTGGAGCAAATATTTCAGCTTCCGCATAGCTTTAATATGTACTGCACTCCACAAAAATTTTTGATTTTTCCTCAAAAGCTGATAAAGAGGATCTGCTACATGTGCATAATGTGGGATCCAAATAACATAAAAGACACATGCTCCAAGAAATCTCCTCAGCTCTGTAACATTAATGCATGTCTCTTTCATTCTTTGTATTGCATCTATTTTGGCTGGACAAGGACGGCGTCCACTAGTACTACAAAGATGTCCCACTATTAGCACTTCACCAACCCCAAACACTGATTTCAGCCCAGATAAAGTAAGATTCACTTCTTCAAGCCTGGATAGAATCATGTCACAATCCTTTATATGATTTGCCACAAACTTGCGGCACCCCTTTGAATCCAAATCCTCATCTTTATCTTTCTCATCACAGCCCTTTATTGGCACATCATCCAAAAATGGCATAGTTTTTTGTGGTATGAAGTCTCGTAAGACTTTATTCATTCCATTCATCATATGTGCCACCGAGTTAGTGGCTCCCTGTGGTAAGGTACACATCCTTACTAATCCCAAAGGAGTTCTCATTGTGGTCAAGTCCCTGCTTTGTATATCCAGCTGGAACTGATCATATCCCGAATACAGATCACCCATAGAGTATATAGCTTTCCCTGCAAATGCTTCTGCAAACTCATCCACAATTGGACCTGCTCCCACATTCCTAATTGTGACTTTGTTTACAGGTTGCATGTCTTGAATAAAGCGCAATGTCCCATTTTTCTTTGGTACAGTAAACCATCTGTTGGAATATGGGGCACATGAAGGCTCCAAGATTCCCATCCTGATCTTTTCCTTTAGTAATTCCATCAACTTTGGCAAGAGAGCCTTTGGTACAGGAATTGGCCGGCAGGTTCCAGGGCACATGTGGAACAGTAAAGATCACCATTGGTGCTGTTACACTTGGATCAACACAACCTATCTCATGCGGCTGAAAGGCAAAAGCTTTCCCATGTTTTACAAGCATCTCCTCAAAGCATTCCCTTTCAACTGGCAACAGAAAATCCCTCTCACCAATCTTCAGCTCTTTCAGAGTTTCTTGAGTAAATTTATGCCCAATTTTCTTCGGATCTCTAAGATTTGGCTGCATAGAAGCTTCATCTATCTTCTCCTTGCTTCCTGGTGGCAAGGGCAAGGCAACTGGTTTCACCTTCTTTGCAACCGTTTTGTACTTTGTATCAACATGAGCATCCATCTCACAATTCATGTTTTTACATTCCACCCCCTCAAATTCCTGGATTATATCATACATCTCCACAGATGACACCTTTATCATTTCATTTCTACCCTGTAAGCATGCTCTTCCCATATCAAAAAGCACATCCATAGTATCTATAAATGACACCTCATCAAGCACCCCTGAAATAAACTCATTCTTCTCCAAAAGACCACACTGCTCAAAACTTTTTTGTTCATTTTGTATATGTTTTTGCATGCCACGCTTTAAATCCTTGCTTTTTACAAAAACCAGTGACCCATAGCTGGAGAATCCCTGAAAATTTGCTGAAAAACTATTTACATTGATTGAGTCCTGCGAGAACTCATTTCCCCTTGTACCATTGGAATCCCGCTTTACAATGGCACCTGGCCAAAATCCCTCATCTCCCTGTAATTCATGAACTCTCTGTTTATCTTTGGGAGTGACTGTGCCCGAAGAGATTCACGATTCCTTTCATGATTAATGCAAACTGTCAAAAACTGAACAGCTTTTTTGCCATCTTTACTCCTTATTCTTGCATAAGCTGAACCATCATCCAAAACCTTTGTTTCCATCCTTACAGCTGTAATGTAGGGTTGCCCAAGAATGAGGGGATACGATGACATCTCCTGAACAAAGAAATTCTGATCATCCTTCACATCCCCTATAGTTACCCTTACATTTGGACATGCTGCATAAAGCTCTCCAGATGAATTATTAGCTGCTTTAATCATCCACCCATGATCCACATCCATTGGCCACTTACATTTGTTGTAGAGATTTTTAGCCATAAGATTTATTTCAGACCCATGATCAATTAGAGCGACATACGGCTCTTCCAAATCACCTATCTTGACAAGGGTTTCAGTGGTTGCTCTTGCCCAATGACTCCTGGAGTAATGACTCTTTGTAAGAACTTCTTTTTCATCATCCTCTTCCACAAAACGCACTTGTCGTGCCCCATCAGCAGAGTGATTACATTCCACCACATTTTCTCTCTCTTCCTTTTTCTGTACCTGTACACCATGAGTCTTGGAAGTGCTTGCCTCCCCTTGTGATGGAATAGATTCAATTATGGACTGCCTTTTTCTTCGTATAATATCAATTATCTCATCATGAAATTCTTTCTTTGCAATCCCCAAGACTTCCCCTAGTGTGAATTCCACCCTGCTGTTTAGAATTCTCTCTTCAAGCACCTTTTTGAGATCTGTTGCAACTTCAATATTAGATTGAAGCTTGTAGAGTGGACTTTTCCCTTTACCCTTCTCCTTCATTTTTGCTGGCACTTCTTCCATTGAAACATCATGTGGAGGTCTGCTATGCTGTGGAGGCATATGTGATGGCCCAGGATCCTTCTTTTCAGTTCCACGTGTAACTCTTTTTGATGGCCCTCCTTCCTCATTTTCCCTTTTTCGCTTCTCCTCTACCTGTGCCTCATTATTTTGGCATTTGGCAATATAGGCATGAATGGATAAAGAATCCACAGGCTCCTCCCAGCCAGTCTCAAGACGTATACAATCACCTGCCTCATGCAAAGCTTGTTTTGACACTTTCTTTGATGCAATTAATTCCATTGTTGATGGCGAAAAATTCTCATTCTCATAATCCTCATCATTCTCAAATCCCTGCTTTAGTTGACCAACCTTTAATCCATAGGTTGCTGCCTCAACCATAGAAATGGCATGACTAGCAGCCATATCCTCTACCAGCTTTTTCATCCCTCCTTTCCCAAAGTTTGTACTCAATGGAAGACCAGTCTCTGTAAGATGGATTTTCCCATCTTTGAAGAACACAAGTTGATTTTTAAGAGCTTCTTTATAGCTGGTACAATCCTTCTTTGCATGCTCTGGGTCATCACACCATATGCATCTATATGTAAACCCTTCTTTGCTTTGAGGCCTTTGCATCGAAGCCTGCCCCAATGGTAGACCTTTTTCTTCAATCCTGGACATCTTCAATTTTAAGTCACGCATACCCTTGATAAGCTCATCCATCGGCCCATCTATCTTTGGAATTGTAGCAGCTGGTTTGGATAGATTCTCAGGGGTGACAGCAGTTATGGGGGTTGCAGAGCCCATCACCATTTTATCCCTCCTCCGCTGCCGCTTTGCTAACATAGTGACTGCATCCTCAACATCATTCCAATCACTCTTTAATCCCTGTTCTGTATTCTTATCCTCAAGGAGGATTTCCAATTTCTCCTGGAGATCTTTCCCAGCTGCTTGCAAGAAGAGCTCTGTCTTTTCTCTGTCCAAAGTTGCACGCTCTATTCTTGACAACTGGGCATAATGCTTCTCAAACTCCCTTAGCAATTCTGTGGCAGAAATTCCCATTTTAGGTTTTGTGACCCATTCCAAGAAAGTTCGTTTGGTCACTCGCTCAGAATCCTCCATGAAGTATTCATCCTTTAAAGCAAGCTTGAACTCTTCCCAATTTCTGCCACCCTGTGCTGTCTGCAATCCTTTTATGCGCTCTCTTATTTCAGGAACGCATACCAGCTCGAAACTTCGAACCATATCCTCCTCAGTCACCCTGTTTAGCTCCATCTCCTTTATATAATTACGCAGGTACTTTGTAATGTCCTTCCCATCAAATTGATCTACCTTTTTCACAATTGATTGTAATGCCTTGGCCGTGGAAATCTGTCCCCTCTCAGCAGCTTGTTGCTGTTGCATGTACATGGTAAACATTTGAAACATCTGCATAACTCCGGGGTCAAAATGAACCCCCTGACCCTCAGAATTCTCAGCCATAGCTTCCCTGTATATTTCACCACACTCTCACCCCAGCAGTTTCACGTCGGGTTCACCAAAGCTGTCGTGAAGTGTGCGGTACAGCCAGGAAAGTACGAAACTTCTAGCTGTGAGAGTGAATGTCAAATCCAACAAGGAGTCTCACGCACAAAATTTTCCCAAGGAGTATTGAACATCACTATTTCCAATGACAAATACATGTGTCAACTTGCCTCAATACATCCTTGAATTCATCCCGTTGATTGCACAAAATTGCATGAAATCCTTTGAACCATTCACATGTGGGCATAACAAAGCCTTCCCATTTTTCCAATATACATGTGTCTAGTTACATCCTTTTAATCCAGTGCCATCAAAACTATTACTTCGAGATGCACTTTTTATCACCTGAAAACCTGCCTTAATATTCTAACATCTCACAAGCAAAATAGCATGGCATATGTACCACATAACTCTGTAATTTTTGAAAGTTCCCTATCTTGCACTCTAAAGCCCAGTTAAATAGTATTTGAAATCCAAGTTTTATGGTTCTCCAAAGTATTAAAAAAAACTATACAAGACCTTATTCCCAAAGCTTTTTGGAGGGAAAGCTTTTAAAAAAAAAGATTCACTTATCTCTTAAAAAAAAAGAGGCGAATTTCAGATTTTCGCTTCTTTTTACATCATGTACAGTCGCCTCTGCGTTGATAATGCGATGAAGAAATACGTGATGCAGCAGTCGCTTCTGCGCTGACTGTAAGCTTCGATTTTTCAAAAGGCATATCATTCTGTAGTATTTGATTTTCTCTTTATTTCTAGCACCTAAAAGCTATGCACAGAAGATATGGTCTTCCAATAAAATCCTCTGGTCGTCAACGCCACTGTTCTCTAACTCTGCAGATTTTTCCTCCCCACTCTGGTTCACCGCCGTGAGCCTCCGGTCCTTTTTCTCTTTCCCCGCGGAGAACTCGGCGATGCTCACCTTTTTCAGCTATCGAAGCGGAAAATTCCTCATTAAAAGCTGCGCTCGAATCTTCTCTCCCATTATCTAGTAAATTCTAATAAAGGGAAAAAAACATTTCCACGTGTGCTACCACCCACACTCCAATGCATCCCATTGTTTTCCTTTTTAATACCACACAATGTACCCCTTAGTGTAATACTCCTAACCTTAGCATTAAGGTAAGGTGCTCAATGCAAGGTAGTTGATCTATTTCCCCGCATTCACACTGCAATGTCCATTGAGTCTCCACTACTTTTGATGCCTCCATAGTGTGTAAATCATCATATTGGCCATGTGATTTATAGACTCCCCAATTATTCATTCAAGTATTTTCCCATATCTTCATAAAAACATTCCTTAGTGCATTGGCATACCCTCATGTTTGCATTCCATAAGATTCACTGATTTGACCCAATCGATACCATTTTAGCAGAATCATCACCCTCCACACTCATATACAAAAACTCCTAGATTTGACTCAGCCTCAGCTTGTCTTATTGAACCTTATATACAATATGAACATATGTACATGTCATCATATAATGACTCGTCATGGCACATAACCTCATGCATCTGAATGTGTATTTGACGGCCTCACATGCACGGTTTCACATCATAGACGTGCCATGGCACGACAACGTCCCTGTTATTCTCTTAAATGGTTGTTCCTTTATATAACTTTATAGGAATACATTCATACACAAAACCACCAAAAAAAAGAAGTGAACAACAAAGGTATAACAAAATGATTTGAATAGAACCACATTAGTGACAAAATACTTACAATTACAAGGAAACTTGGTTTTTTCCATTTTAGGAGGAAGATGAATGTCTGAAGCCATGTAGACATGTTGAAGCACTGCCACCATTCCTTCATTTTGAGTTTTCTTAAAAGCTAGAAATCTTCCCTTCCAATGATGTTACAAAACACCACAAGCTTTGACTCTATGTGGCCCTCTTAAGTTTGGTTTGTAAATAACCGAATCATTAACCTTGAATATCTCTCCAACCTAAATTATATCTTGCTCATTCCTAGAGTTGTTAAGAACATACTCAAACATGGAATCATTGGGTCTCCATTTCAATGTTTCCCTTGTTGCTTGCAGGATAAAGTGTCTTAAGTAGGATTGGAGGAGGAATAGGGAGGTTAGAAGGTTTGTAGAGGATTAGACAAGATATTAGAGAGTAATTAAACCTTGCAACAAGATTTACAAGTGGTTAGAGAGAGGGATTTAAGAGCTTATAGCAAGATTAGTAGAGATATCGAATCTTGCAAGAGGGTTGGAAACTTGTTATTGCAAGGTTAAGGAGAGATTAAAGACACACAAGAGGATTGGAGAGAGATTATAAGCTCACAACAAAGATTAGAAAGAGATTAGAAGGTTGTAGGAAAGGTTAGAGAGGAATTGGAGAGGTTATAGCACGATTAGTAGAGATAGGGAAGCTTGAAATAGGGTTCAAAACTTGCTGCAATATTAAGGAGAGATTAAAGACATACAACACAATTGAAGAGAGATTACAAGCTCACACAACAAAGATAAGAAGGCAAGATTAGAGAGGGATTCGAGAGCTCTAATACTAATGGTTTTCATGTGTAAATAGTTTCAGAGCATAGAAAGGGGCTAGGAAGCTTGGAGAATCCTTTTTTAACTATAGAATAATATGGAGCACTTTTTTGGGGATAAAATTAAATTTTCGGAGGGAAAAAAGTAATTTTTAGGATTACTTTTTTGTCGTGTAGGTCTGGTGGGGCCCCAGGGAGGTGAAGTGACACTAGTGGGGCTACTAGATAAAAAAGGTGATGTGATCGGGGTTACTAGGGAGACTAGCCTAAAGTATATCAATTAATACCCCTACTTCAGGTCTTTAATCTAGTGGATAGAATGTGCACTCCTCCCCTCCCATTCGTCCAAACTTGATAAAAATATCATTAAAATTAATCCTTAAGGGCCCTTTGGGTAGTCCATATTTCCCTTAATGCAAATTGTCAGGTTTTGGAGGGTATTATAAAGAAGGCAAGGTATTTTTAGGCCCTCAATGAGAAGCCTTGACGTGTCATCCAATAAAAATCCGAGAGCATGCATATCATTAGTTTTTGGGACAACTTGTCGCTCTCCACCGAGAGCTCTAGTTGTCAGATCAAGTCAATCCAAGACTGTATGCTCATATAAAGAAGTTATTGTTTTGCAAAGTGTAGGTCATCGTTCTAGGGCTTGAATAGAGTCGTGTATGTGTTGGAAGTGTTCATGGGTTCCTTTCTTATATGTATGTTTGGTAGACTGAGTGGGTCATCTTGTGTGTTTCCCCGCAACATCTTGATTTCAATGCTAGAGTGACATCCACAATCGATGAGCTTGAAGCCAGTTCTTATGTTCGATAGAAGTTCAAAAGTACCTCGCAAATTAGAAAATTATAAATTTATTACCACATTTGAAATGAGTTTTGCATCACGAATCAATACATAGGACTAATGGTTGCCTTCAACACTGAAGGTGTTTTGGTGCACTTTTGATATCAAAAGTGCTATTTGGAAAATGGGGAAAGGGAACATTCTCCTATGTTTATTGAATTTTTGGGAGGATTGTGCCAACTCCACCGCCATACTTTATGTATGTTTTTTTTAAACTTCACTCACACAAACGAGCACAAAATTCCTGACACCTAATGAATGACATGTAACTGGGATTCAAATGTAGTTAATGGAGACCTTCTTCTCCTTTTTTCCCTGGAAATTGGGTGTGGCAGACACCTTTGCATGCACAACCATACAAGGATGACCACAAGCAATGCGCAGTGCACAACATACACCCTCGTAAAGGGTGTGAGTGGGTACACTATGCATGATGCCAAGCATTGGGCATGCTCAAGAAGACCACAAGCCACCACAAGACAAAGAGCCATGCCCCCTCTTGATGATGGGAAATTAGGGGTCCAAAATGGCCTAAATGCCCTCCACACTTTTCGAATAAACACCATATGGGACTATAAAAACCCTTCTTGTACACGTTTTCTCTTGAAAGAAAGAAACTTCATTTTCTCTTAAACCTTAGGCCTAAAAATGACTACTATGCTTGTTCCAAGGCATTGATATACCAAAGGTTTTGTTTGCAAATATCTACTACTTATTGCTAATAAATGCCTAGACCCCATTGTGTATTCCAAGTATCCATTCCTCTCTTCCCGCAAGGTCCAAAAAAGGAGGAAAAAAATCCACATCACTATCTTGATTACTTTCAAAATCTTAGCTCTTGATCAATTTTGGAACATCCCCCTAGCATGTATTTGAAGTAGCCATTCTTGTCTTCCCACAAGCTCCAAAAAAGAAGGAAAACAATCTAGATCACTATCTTGATTAACTTCAAAATCTTAGCTCTTGTTGGTAGACTTTGGAACATCCCCATATCACATTTCTTTTATTTGTCTAAGTTCAATAATAATAGAATCTTTCCTCCCTCTTGTAATTTTACTTTTGCTACAACTCCATGAATAAGTTTTTACATAGTTTCTTTCACTTCCTTGTCCTTTAGGTATATTGGAGGCCCTTTTAGATTGTTGATCTCTTAAAAGTCTCTCGAATTCCCAAAGCCATTAGGACTTTGAATCATGTTTTATTGTTAGGATCCTTTGCTTAAATTATCTACTTCCAAAAACGATGTTATCTTTGTATTCATTGGCTTTCTGATTCATAACTTTGTTAAAAATCAAAAAGCTAATGTTTTTTTCTCTTTTACAGTAAAGCATCAAATGGTGGTTACAATTAATTTTATTATCTACGTGATTTTCAAAACGTTACAACTATCTACAAATTATGTAAAAATATACTTTGCATTAGTGATTTCTATTTGCATCTCTTCTCTACCCACTTAGCATATACATAAAGTTTCCAATTACCATATGACAAATCTAGTAACAATTGTCAATCCTCATTTTCAATCATTGGGCTTCAATCCTCATTCCATTAGCTTCAGGATAAACTTTCAAGCTTGTTGATCAGACTTCGGAGTCACTAGTGGGATCAAATTTTCTAGCGGGGGCACAATTAAGCATTTTGAGGTCCAACACACTATTTGGGAGTCACGGGTGACTATGATAGTGAATCCTTGACCATAATACATGAAATTCATAAACCTATTATTCACCTCATGCAATCACCTCTTAGGACTTCAAACACATAGGAATCATGACCCTACAAGCATAGCTAAGTATGTAAGTAAACGTGCTATAATTCACTATGTAGATGTAGGATGTATGAAGTGAGAAAGGATAAGTCAGCACATTGTAAGAAAGCTTTTGCATGATTTTGCACATAAATGAGAAACATATTGGAATTTAATGCTCCATCAATGTGTAAGCACCAATTTCATGTGCATATGGATCCCTTTATAAGGAGTACCATTTGTAAAATTTGCACTTAATTAGAGTATGATGGGAAACTTCGTGCTTCGTGTTGGCGTTGCTAATTGCATTTAACACATGATGTATTTTCTTATAGGGGTCCACATCACCATGTTGCTACTTAACTCCTTTGTTGCTAGTTGTTGCCAAAGAATACTTTATAAGAAATGACATCTTTTGCATGATTCCAAGCACCAAAATTTGATTTTGGGAAAACAAACTTAACAACTCTAATTATCATTAACATCATGTTCCTGCAATGAGCTTTGGAATAGACATTATTGATTTTGATGTTCCCTCCATCCTAATA
The DNA here is from genome assembly GCF_041138505.1 of Cibotium barometz. Lineage (NCBI taxonomy): Eukaryota > Viridiplantae > Streptophyta > Polypodiopsida > Cyatheales > Cibotiaceae > Cibotium > Cibotium barometz. The sequence goes on from NC_141066.1 coordinate 25,257,342, forward strand.
GTATATGAAAGAAAATTATGCACAATCTTTTCTTGCCCATCATTGATTTCAACCTCTATTGTGCAAGGACCTAGCATCATGTAACCCATCATTGGATTTGATGTTCACTCATCCATCCCAATAGTTTGTGAAAGAAAATTACGCACTAGCTTTTGTTGCCTATCATTGGTTTCTACACCATCACCAATATTGTGCAAGGATCTAACATCATGTAACTATCATTGGTTTTGATGTTCACTCTGTCGTCTCAATAGTATGTGAAAGAAAATTACACACCACCTTTTATTGCCCATGATTGGTTTCTATGCCATAGCAAGGATCTAACACATATAACACATCATTGATTGGCATCAAACACTTCCAAGGATGTTGTAAGCTCATGATCCTTGTGATCGACATCTAGCAGCACATGGAAGGATGGAGAGAGCCGCATCCTCCCTAATATCAAAAGCTTTTTAAATACCATAAAAAATAAACACACTGACTAGTTCAAGCTTCTCAGTTTGTAATTCTTTTTGTTCTTGAAAAGTAAGTGCCCACCCATGTGGAGTACTGCTAGGCTAAGATGGACACTACTTTATTTTTAGCATAAATAGATGTTTGGTTTCGTATGCATGATTTTTTATCACTTGAAGTCAAAAATGGTGTAGATTGGGAAATTTCCCCTCATTCGTCCCAAACAAGCTGAAAGTTCTAACTGCTACTACAATGGAGTGAATTGACATGAATTCTAGAATTCTTGGCAAATAAGATATAGCCCATTGTGCACCTGTATAGAGATTGAGCTTGTTCTATGTATAGACTCCAATGACTTGACTTGTGTGAGCTTCCGACAACATAACTATGCCATGTTAAACATTGTAACATCCCATGAAAAAGAACCGGACGTCGATGAGAGCAGCCGTTGACCGCCCACTGTGTGTGTGTGCTTTGCTTATATCAAGAGAGAGAAGATGCAATAAATTAAAGCACAATTCACAATTATGTGGCCGATTTTTGCAGGCAAGATGGCTGTGGCTGTGGGGCTGGCATTACTTTTAGGCTTGCGTTTTTCCTTGCTTGGGTGCTCTCTTGCAAGGCAGCACGAGCCGGTAGTAGAACACTTGTTAGGATTTAATCTTCCGTAGTTTACTTACTCATGTTCATGTCTGTTTTGTTTGATGATAGTAGAAAAAAACTGTCAAAATCAAGGTTGAAAAAAGCATTAAAAAAACCGTCGATAAAAATAACGTGGAAACAAGCGTTGAAAAAAAATATTCCCACACTGATTTCGACCACTGTTTCGGTGTCCCCAACATTTCAAATTTCATATCATCAACTTTCACCCTCCACAAATACCTAAGGGAGGATCCCCCTCCAAAAATAAGCATTCATTCCCATTGCAAATCAATATAGAAATGAAAAATATTTTTGGTGGAGCGATTGGAACATCTAATTAGTGGCAATGCGCGCTTCAACAATGACGAACCAGTGGATATCTGGCTTGAACGATGGAGACTTAAAAGTAGCCACACAAACGAGTTGATCCAACAACCCGAGGAACTTGAGGCGAATTCGGAGCAAATACTAGAACATGACATGGATGACATGATAAATGCCTTACATGATGGAACAAAAGATCATGGTTTGGAACACAAAGGGATAGAAGAAATCACACGACATGTGGAATACGCTTCCTAAGAAGAGAAAGAGCTACGTAGGCTTGCTCGTCTTCCACTATATCGTGGAGCATGTGTGTCTTTTTTATGCGCTTGTCTATCCATATTGAACTTGCAATCAATTTTTAGATGGTCTGATACGAGCGTATCAAAACTTTTTGCGTAAGTGATGATATCATATGCAATTAGTGAGTTATGTACCTTTATATGCAATTTTTTAGCCTGTCTATTTTGTGTAATAGCTTATTGAAACATCAAATATTGCTAGAAGATATTGAGATGCGAGTGGACCATAGTCAAGTAAAAAAAACATTGCACTCGATTGGCATGGACTACAACACACACCATGCTTGTCCAAATGATTGTATTCTTTATCGACAAGAATACAACAATGTAGTACAATAGCCACATTGTGGTACATTGAGATATAGACAAGATGTGCAAGGAGAAAGGGTAACAACAAAAGTTTTACGACACTTTCCCATCATCCCTAGGATTAAAACAATGTTCAAGTGCAAAATCCATTGCAAGATTGATGACTTGGCACCGTAACACTAGGTCCATGGATGGTGTTATGCATGTGCCCGTAGATTCCCCTGCATGGAAGCACATTGAAGAGAAGTGGGTAGCCTTTCAGGAGGAGGCTCGTCATATTCGACTCCGACTAGTGATGGATGGAGTGAATCCATTTGGTCTACGAAGTTCATCATGGAGTACATGGCCTATTTGTCTAGTTAACTATAATCTTCCACCATGGCTAGCGATAAAACAGGGCATGTTTTATTGTCTTTGATAGTTCCTGGAAAGTACAAGATGAAGAACATGGATGTGTATTTAGCCCCTTTAGTTGAGAAGCTTTGTGTTTTATGGGAGGGCATTGAAATTCATGATATTTCCAAGAGGTTTGGACAACATGCACTGACATTGAGAGGAATACTTATGTGGACTATGCATGATTGGCCTGGCTATGGAGAGTGCTCTGGTAATACCGTAGCTTGTTAACATATTATGTTAAGTCATGATTGTCATCCAAACTTACTTGCTACAATCTTTTTTGATGTTCTACAGGGCTTTCAGTGTCAGGGTATAATGGATGTCCATTATGTGGGCCACAACTTGAGACTCGGTACTCAAAGTCTATGAAGAAGATAGTATACGAGGGCCACAAGAAGTATCTCCCTAATAATCATCCTTTGCACGAGGGATTTCTAGGGAGGTCTCCTTGCATATGGAAGAGAAGTGATTGGAGGACCTTATGCGAGCTGTTGGATCCAACCTGCACACCTCCGGGAATGAAGCATCTATCCATTTTCCATCGACTTCCATACTAGAATGACCTTCTAGTGAACCATCTTCTTGACCCGATGCACATTTTCAAGAATATAGCCGAGGTGCTCTGGAAAACCATCACAGGAGCAAAGGAGAGCAAGGCACTATGAGATGATTTACAAGAGCTTCCATAGATGCAACACTTATGGGCCCAAAATAGAGCAGATGGGAAGGTGAAGCTACTAAAAGCACCTTGGGTCATGGGACAAAGAAAGAGCAATGGCGTGTAAAGAAGTGCATTAGTGAGTTTCGTATCCCTACAAGATGCATGCATTGCTTGAAGAAAGCATTTACAAAGGACGATGAGCTTAGTGGCTTGAAGAGTCATGATTGGCACAAATTCTTACAATTCATGCTTCTTACAATGGAGTGAATTGACATGAATTCTAGAATTCTTAGCAAATAAGATATAGCCCATTGTGCACCTGTATAGAGATTGAGCTTGTTCTATGTATAGACTCCACTTGACTTCTGTCAGCTTCCGACAACATAACTATGCCATGTTAAACATCGTAACGTCCCATGAAAAAGAACCCGACGTCGAGAGCAGCCGTCGACCGCCGACTGTGTGTGCGCTTTGCTTATATAAAGAGAGAGAAGATGGGATAAATTAAAGCACAATTCACAATTACGTGGCCGATTTTTGCAGACGAGATGGCTGTGGCTCTGGCTGGCGTTACTTCTAGACTTGCGTTTTTCCTTGCTTGTGTGCTCTCCTGCAAGGCAGCACTAGCCGGTATATTCGCCTGCGGTTTGGTTTGATGATAGTAGAACACTTGTGATGATTTGATCTTCTGTAGTTTACTTACTCATGTTCATGTCTGTTTTGTGTACAGCAGATGCCGCTGGAAACAGCCGCCCCGATCTTACGATGAAATTCACAAGTACACCACTTCCTCCTTTTACACGGTCGCCAGCCTCTCCGCCCTCCCCTACCACTAGTACGACTGCACCTCCCCCGACTGCACCTCCCCCTTTTACACGGTCGCCAGCCTCTCCGCCCTCCACGGCACCTCCCCCGTCCACACCGTCCCCGGCCTCTCCGCCTCCCCTCAGTACACCGTCTCCAACCACCACCACCACCCCTACCGGCGCACCCACTGGCTCCGTCACCAAGTCTTGGTGCGTGGCTAAACCTGCAACTGACCCCGCCGCCTTGCAGCAGGCTCTCGACTTTGCTTGTGGAGCAGACACTGCCTTCTGCCAAGCCATCCAGCCTGGCCAGTCCTGCTTCCAGCCCAACACCCTGCAATCACATGCATCGTATGCTTTTAACGCCTACTGGCAAGCCCTCAAGGCCCATGGCGGAACTTGCAACTTCAATGGGGCTGCCATCCTCACAATTACTGACCCAAGTAAGTTACTCCTCACCTATGCCATGTGGTGCAGCGAACGGCATTTTGTTTTCTACACTAACTGCATATGCTGCTCCCGATGCAGGTTATGATGAATGCGAGTACACCTCTCTTTGATGTTGTGTAGCTGCTTGGAGTTCTTTTGAGTGATAAGGCATTTCGTTGGCCTGCTTTTGTTAAAGTCAGGTTTAGGAATTTTAGTTGGTTTTCTAATCAAAATTTTGGAATTCCTCTAAAAATCAAATTTTTCTTGCCACATTCAGTGTGGAAAATTTGGAACCCTTGTCTCTCTCTCTCAGTCTCTCCAATTCACGTGTTCAAATTTAAACAAAATGATGCCTTTATCTCTTTTTCCTCTAGATAAAAACTTAGGACTTCTCCAAAGGATCTCATATATTTGGATCTATCACATGTATGGAAGTCTACGAGCAAATAGGTTTTTGGACACGAGGATGTCTATCCAAAGTAACCTTGGTGTGATATTGACATTTTCTGTAGTGGATGTTCTTTATATCTAAAGTAATGCTAGGGCAACTTGAAAGCTATGGAGATTAGGACGGCTCCCAAAGTAACCTTGGCATCACATTGGCATTTTGTGTACTGGATACATTCTCACTTCATTCCAAATTGAGGGAATAACATGAGAGTTTTGTTTATCCAAGCACTATCTTCATGGCATAAGTCATATGTGTATTAAAGTGATACTCTTTGTGCCACAAGGCTTGTTCACTAAGTAGAGCAATGCTTGATGGTTGATCAAAGTTATAAGCCGACTAGAAGTCCCGTCAACTAATCAAGAAATGCTTGATTATTTAACAAGCCTTATATTGGCACAACAATTTTTTATCCTTATGAATGGATGAATCTTTTGAAAGCTTATTAGGGGCAATATCCTCATTATCCTTACATACAAATTCAAGGCACAAAGGCTTATCAACTAATCAAGCAAGCATTGATTAGTCGATGAAGAACTCCTCGGTGGGGGCACTGAAAGAAAGGGAATAAAGGGAAATATAACTCTATAGCACCCTCTATTCCTTCATTGAAAAACAACCACCTTGCTAAGATACACAGATGCCCTTAAAGAAAGAGAAAATCCCAACAATCCCTTAGAGCAAAAAAGACTAGGAAAAGACGTGATCATTTAGAGGAGAGAGATGGGGGAATTCAAGTTGATGAGCAAAAAGTTAAAAAGGCTCTTAATGTGAAGGATTTCACAAACAAACACTTTGCGTGATCCACACTCTTAACCTTTCGAAAGAAAAAAACACTCACCCAATATGAAACATAATTTCTTTTTCTTACACTCTCTCTCTCTTGTATCAAAGGCTTGCTTGAAAAAAATGTATATGAAAAAATAACAATGAGCATATCTTACATGAGTGAAGAGGTACCAATGTTGTTTTAAATAGAAAAATACTAAGAGAACCCTCTCCTTCTTCACTATTATCTACCATGTAATAGATACAAAGATGGAATTTCACCACTCACGAATGACGAGCAATAGTAACAAGACACCCGCAGTGGCTATAAAGATTCAACTAACATTGAAATCTCATCCTCATCAGGGTATAAATTCTCTCATCTGAAGAAGACTTGAACTCTTGGACGACTAATCCACTTGCAAAGGTCACGTCCTAGAGTTGAGTTTGTCTCTTGCATGTTATGTTGAAGTCCACTCTCTCTCCCTCCTTTTGTGGACACACATGGTTGTTTTTATAGATATCCAAGATATCTCTCTTTCTCTCCTTTCTATTTGATTAAATAATGGAGGTGTTCTTATGGTGAGTCGTGCTAACCCTTTTTCTCAATATAGTTTCCTTCTTTTTAAAAAGGAGAACTTGCTTCTTTACCTTGGGTAGTCTAAGACCCTTTCACAAAATCATGCAAGCAAAGCTACCCATGTGGAAGCAACATAAAGCATGCACAATATTGAAAGGGCTTCCTAATTTTGTAAAAGCTATGAATTCCCATCAATGGCTTTTCGTGTAAAAGTGATCGGGTGAGAGAAAATTCTAAACATGTAGATTGAGCATCTTTTGAGCACGCATGAGGTACTTCCCCTCTCCAATTGCCATCTCTTATGTTTGTCTCTCTTGTGCTAAATTCAAAAAAGCCCTAATCTTGAAAGGGGTTCCTTGGTTTGTAAAAGCGATGAATTCCCATCAACGACTTTTCATGTAAAAGCGATCAAGTGAGAGCGAATTGTAAACCTATAGATCAAGCACCTTCAGAGCACGTATGAGTTACATCCCCTCTCCAAATACCATTGCTTCTCTCTATCTCTCTTGTACACACACACACACACACACATAAGCTGATATGCTGCTGTGCTCTGCCCTCTTGTATGCGTGCGAGAGATGCACGCTCTTATTGGCGTGCAATGTTGGTGGCCCCTTTTGCTCTTCATGGTTAGCACCCATTTATGAGGCTCTTTTGTGGGCTTGAGTGTAAGGCCCATGGGCGGCCAAAAACATGGAAAGGGTATTATGAAAATGGCATGCCCTTAGTGAGAACCTTGGAGGTACAAAAAGGGCCCTGTAATGATTAGATTAAGTTGCTATTTTTTAAGGTTTAGAATGCTAAACTTGGCTCCATAGTAGGGGACAAGCTAATGAAGGCTAGTAACTCCTAGCTCCTCTCCTATTCTTACTCTAGGATCCACTCACTTTTTAGAAAAGTAAGCACTATTTCTAGATTCCATTCTCATTTTTAAAATTTTTAGGTGTGAGATTGCTTGGACCTCTTGCCTTTTTTATGTGGTCCCACACTTCTCTTCCCAAAATTTGAGAAACGCGGATAAAAGAGATCCTAAAAGTAGGGTTTTTTTTGAAAATTTTAAATGTTAACGTATTTTAATAAAAAAACAGTCCCTCAATCATATGTAACCTCCAAAAGTACTTTTTCAAGGTCACTTTCAGTCCAATAACTACCTCTTCAAGCCCCATATCTTTTCCATCATATCTCATGCATTTGTATGTGGTCCCACACCTCCCTCTTTCCAAATATGAGAAAGGCTAGATATAAGGGACCCTAAAATTAGGGTTTCTTGAAAATTTTAAATTTAATATTTTTTAATCAAGAAAGGGTCCCTCAATCATATGTTACCCTTAGAAGTACCTTTTGAAGGTCATTTTCAACAATAACTATCTCATTTTCTTTTATTCATCCTTTCATCTTACTCTAATTCTTCTTTCATTGCTAACCTTAGTCTAAACCATGCCTCCTTTAGAATATATAATCATCCCTTCATCTTACTCTAATCTTTCTTTCATTGTTGACCTTATTCTAAACCACTCCTCCTTTTAGAATATATTACTAACACAAGAAAAGGTAAGATAGATCTTCATATTCGTGTAGAAGAGGAATATGCATCAATGAAACATCCTTATGTAAGACAACCATTGGATAATGCATCCACTTCTAGTAAAAGGGGAAAAATCCTATCTTTGAAACCGGTGAATGGAGACCTTCTTTTTCTTTGTTCTCTTGGCACTTGGGTGTGGCGAACACCTTTCCATGCACAGCCATACAACAAGGATGGCCACAAGCGATGCGCAGTGCACAACAGACACCCCCGTAAAGGGTGTGAGTGGCTACACTATGTAAGGTGCCAAGCATTAGGCATGCTCAAGAGGACCACAAGCCACCAAAAGACAAAGAGCCATGCCCCCTCTTGATGATGGGAAATTAGGGGCCCAATATGGCCTAAATGCCCTCCACACTTTTCAAAAAAACACTATATGGGTTTTTAAAAACCCTTCTTGCACACTTTTTTTCCAAAAAGATAGAAGCTTTGTTTCCTCTTAAACCTTAGGCCGAAAAATTAGTACTAAGCTTGTTCCAAGGCACGGATATGCTAAAGGTTTTGTTTGCCAATATCCACTACTTATTGCTAATAAATGCCTAGACCCCACTATATATTCCAAGTAGCCATTCCTCTCTTTCTAAAAGGTCCAAAAAAAGAGGGAAAAAATCCTGATCACTATCTTGATTACTTTCAAAATCTTAGCTCTTGATCGATTTTGGAACATCCCCCTAGCATGTATTCGAAGTAGCCATTCCTATCTTCCCACGAGGTCTAAAAAAGGAGAAGAAATAGCCCGATCACTATCTTGATTAAATTCAAAATCTTAGCTCTTGGTAGACTTTGGAGCATCCCCCTTCTAAATTTACTTTTACTACGACTAGCCATGAATAAGTTTTTACATAGTTCCTTTCACTTCCTTGTCCTTTAGGTATATTGGAGGCCCTTTTAGATTGATGATCTCTTGAAAGTCTCTCGAATTCCCAAAGCCATTAGGACTTTGAATCATGTTTTGTTGTTTGGATCCTTTGCTTAAATTATCTACTTCCAAATATGATGTTATCCTTGTATTCATTAGCTTTTTGATTCATAACTTTGTTACAAATTAGAAAGCTAATGTCTTGTTTCTCTTAGAGTAATGCATCAAATCTCGCTTTTCAAAAGGTTACATCTAGCAAGACATAGAAGGATGGACAAAGCCTCATCCTCCCTAATATCAAAACCTTTATGAATACCATTAAAAAAAAACACACTGACTAGTTCAAGCTTCTCAGTTTGTGATTCTTTTTCTTCTTGAAAGGTAAGTGCCTAGCCATGTGGAGTACTGCTAGGCTAAGATGTATGCTACTTTATTTTTAACATAAATAGATGTTTGGTTTCGTATGCATGATTTTTTATCACTTGAAGTCAAAAATGGTGTAGATTGGGAAATTTTCCCTCATTCATCCCAAACAATCTAAAAGTTCTAAATGCCACTACAATGGAGTGAATTGACATGAATTCTAGAATTCTTAGCAAATAAGATATAGCCCATTGTGCACCTGTATAGAGATTGAGCTTGTTCTATGTATAGACTCCAATGACTTGACTTGTGTGAGCTTCCGACAACATAACTATGCCATGTTAAACATTGTAACATCCAATGAAAAAGAACCCGACGTCGATGAGAGCAGCCGTCGCCGACTGTGTGTGCGCTTTACTTATATAAAGAGAGACAAGATGCGATAAATTAAAGCACAATTCACAATTACGTGGTCAATTTTTGCAGACAAGATGGCTCTGGCTTTGGCTGGCGTTACTTCTAGGCTTGCGTTTTTCCTTCCTCACGTGCAGTATTGTAAGATTCCTCCTAGCCTCTCAAGATGTCCAACATCTTCCCCAGTAGTCAATTCCCTCTTCAGAAATATAAAAGATCTTTTTTCTACCTGTTTTGGCCTAGAGAGAGAAAATATTCTAGAGAGAGAATATTTGAATTTTGAATATTTTTGGATGCAAAAATATATCTTCTTATTAAAATAAGTTCCCCCGAAACAAAAGTTCAAAAAGATTTTCAGAAGGTGCATTAGAAATTAGTATAATTTATTCAAGATGCCTTATCCTAAGGGTCCAGATTTTTGAAAAATTCTAAATTAAGGTTTTGAAGGGCCAATCAAATTCATCCAAATGTATGAAGAAGAGAAATAGAAGAAATAAAGAAAATGACCCCCAAAAAATACTCACAAAAGAAGAAGAGTGGACTAAGGACCAAAGTAAAAGCTAAAAAAATGCACTTTTGACACCTCACAATGGGGATTCCCCCTCATGAATGAGGCACCTACTTCACATGTGCAATTGAGTTTCAAATCTTAAAAAATTGAGATATTTTATCTCTCCTCTCTCCTAATTCAAGTCTAATTCCAAAAAGTTAGCTCAACTGACCTAAAAATGGTCAAAAATTGACCAAACTGATTTGGAAAATTCTAGAATCAGTTTGTTTGGTTAGGAGCTCAATTTTTCCTATAAATAGAAGCCTCCCCCTTTGTTGAAAAATAATAGTGTTTATGTACTGTTACTCTACTCCTCCCAAGCCAAGAACTGTGAATTTATTAATAATTCACTAGTTTTTGACGTTTCCCTCTTCCAAAGATTGGTGGCCACTCTTGTTACAAACAAGAGTAGAACCCTCAAACCATCAAGCCAAAGGAAAGCTCCCAGAAATTATGTAAGTAGAGATCTTGTAATTTTCTTTATTGATTTTTATGCTTTTCTAATTTTTATGATTGTTTGAAGTGATAAATGGACGCTATGCCTTGATCGAAAGGCTTTTCCCCTCCCTCTTCTTAGAATCAACCCTTCTTTATCCTAGTTAAGTGATAATTGTTGGTATTAAACTTTTTATAATGTTTTCTCTTTTAAAATAAGTGAATTTTGATTAGTCTAGATTACTTTAAGTCAAATAGAGTTAATTTTTTATGTGCTTCATTTAGAATTTGTCCCTTGGTTCCCTCATCATTGGGAATGCATGGCCTGCGAATACATAATTTCATCATCTAGGCTGTACCCTTGAACTCGGTTCAACTCCTGTGGAGTTTTGCTTTCCTGCATAAGTAGTGTATCAATAGAGCCAAAGAATCTATCGTGCATGATCTTCTCTCTTGCTTCAATAATCAAGGGATTTGACATTACAGTAATTGCAAGCAAGGAGGCTTTTCTGCTGAGGGCATCTGCTACCACATTTTCTTTACCTGGGCGGTACTTGATTTCAAAATCAAATTCCTGCAGGGTCTGCATCCACCTTCTTTGGTGCATGTTGAGAACCTTCTGAGTGAAGATCCACTTTAAGCTCTGATGATCTGTCATCAAAGTGAATCTTAGACCCAATAGGTAATGTCTCCAAAATTTCAGAGCATATACTACTGAAAGTAGTTCCAAGTCGTACAGCATAATTCCTCTCATGCGTTCTGAGTTTTCAGGATTCATAGGCCACTGCATGACCTTCCTACATGAGTGCACCTCCCAGGGTAAAACCACTGGCATCAGCAGTTACTACCTCAGGGTAGAGAAAAATCTGGCAACTTCAAGACGGGATTGGTTACCAAGGCGGTCTTCAGCTTATCAAAAGCACTCTGGCACCTGGCAGACCATTGAAACCGGATATTCTTCTTGAGAAGATTAGTGAGCGGGGAAGCTATGACAGCATGCTTTGGTATAAAAATTCTATACCAACCAGTCAATCCCAAGAATCCTCTGAATTCTTTCACTGTCTTTGGTTCAGGCCAATCTATGACTACTTCGACTTTTACAGAATCTGAAGAAATTCAATCTTTTGATATCAGAAAGCCCAAGTATTCAACATGGTCGGCAGAGAAAGTGCATTTGCTCTTTTTGGCAAAGAGTTGGTGCTTCCTTAGAATCTCAAGAACTTTTCTGACATGAGTTTCATGGTCAGCTGCATTCTTTGAGTAAATCAGAATATCATCAAAGAAAACAAGAACAAAATCATCCAAGTATTCTCTAGGAATGTCTTGCATTAAGCAATTGAATGTAGCTGGGGCATTTGTCAATCAAAACGGCATGACAGTGAATTCATAATGTCCACACTACCGAGTATTGATGGCTGTCTTCGGGATATCTTGTTCATTAATCCTAATCTGATAATATCTTGATTTTTGAGATCTATCTTTGTGAAGATCTGGGCTCCACTTAGCCTGTCCAAAAGCTCATCACTTCTAGGGATAGTATACTTATTCTTAATTGTCAGCTGATTTAGACCTCTGTAGTCCATAGAGAGTCTTAGCGTTCCATCTTTCTTTTTTTAAAGAGAATTGGCGCACCCCAAGGTGAAACACTGGGTCTTATAAACCCTTGTTCTAACAGCTATCTAAGCTGTTCCTTAAGTTCAATGGCTTCAGGAACTGGCATTTTGTACGTGCACAGGGCTACTGGCTGAGCTCCGGGGGTCAATTCTATCACATGATCTACTTCCCGAACTGGAGGCATCTCTGTTAGCTCTGCTGGGAATAAATAATCATAATCACTCAACCATTCATGTTCTTTAGCTTTTAACTTTGATTCTACCGGACTCATTTTGACAAGATAAATGCGCTGCTTCTTTCTAAGTCCTTTTAGTAACGTAGAAGCCTTTACTAACTGCAGACTTGGGGATCTTGAAATTTCGGTTCCTTGAACTTTGTTTCCGTGAAGGTCACGGAAGGAAATGGTTCCATTATGATAGTGAATGTCAGCTTGATTTTTGTGGAGCCAATCCATTCCAAGGATCCCGTGGAAAACTCCCAAAGGTATAACTCTAAACTGATAGTCAATTAACTTTCCATCTAGATTGAATTGAATATGATCTGTCTGAAGGTGAGTGAAAAGAATCTTCCCACTTTCCAATTCAACTTGCATAGGTTTCCCTGATTTTTGATCTACGACTAGCTTACGCAAGCATCCAGAGGAAATGAAAGAATGAGTATTGCCTGAATTAATTAAAAGCTTAAAAGGCCTACCCTGATACTCAACTGGAGTATTGATGACGGATAATTGATGATTTGGCCCTTGGTTTTCAATTGCAGCATAAATCTATCCTCTTTTCTCTTCCACTACTTTTGCAATTGTGACTGCTCTGGCTGCTGCAGTCTGAGGCAGAACTCTTTCTCTTTGGTTGACCCAATTCTGGGAAGGAGTTCTGAGGCTACTCCTCCCGATAGAGGCAGACGGCTGAGCTGGAGTTCTCTTAGGATTTCCTTGCTTCTAGCGTGGGGGACCCTGATTGTGGACTGATAAGAAAGAGTCTGTCTCTCGGGGCTCTGGGACCCTGGTTTCCTTGGCCCACAGAAGGAGAGGGGCAATCCTTGGGCTGGTGCCCAAGTCCTAGACATCCAACGCATCTGTTCTCGCTTCGAAGGTCTTCCCTTTGCATTTTGGAGAGAGCCGGAGTTCCGGGGGAGAATGGACTTCAGGGGAAAGGACTTCCTTCATTTCTGAAGCTTCCCGTCTCCACATTCTCGTTAGAACCTTGGTGTCTCTTTGGAGGCGAAAAGTTGGAAGAACTTCCCAGTGTCTGAAATCTCTTGAAGGATGAGGGAGCTGGCTTTGGCGAGACTTTTATGATGAAGGCTTTGGCAAAGTCCTTCGCCATTCTGACAGCTTCAGCCATGGACACTGGCTTGGCATTTTTGACGAGTGTGTCCAAGGGTTCATTCATCCCCTGAATGAACCTGGACATGAGTTGATCTTCATCTAGAGGTGGTGAATATTTGAGTAGAAGAGCAAAGGCCTGGTGATATTCCTCGATGGTTTTGCTTCCCTACTTTAGCTCTAAGAATTTGTTCACTTTGAATTCTAAAAATCCAGGGGGATAAAATCTCTTTCTCAAATAGGTTTTTAGGTCGTTCCAGGACTGAGTATTTCTGTCCAGACGGTTGGTGTCACAGTGGTTCCTCCATGCTACTCTAGATTTTTCCACTATTTTCAGCCTGGCAAGAGCCATTTCGCTCCACTCGTTGTAGCCTGTGAGTCAAAATATTCTTCCATGGCTTCCACCCATTTCTCCACAGCCTCGCCTAGGTTCTCCCCTTCTCTTTTGGAGGGTCCTAACTGAGTCCTATGAAGAGCCTTGCAAACATCAGGGTCAAGCTCGTCATATTCAGAGAGAGGGTATGGCTGACAGCCACGGTTTCCTCATCGCATGATTCTGCCAAAAATTTATATATTATTAAATTTTTATTTTGATATCATCTACGAGATCCTAAGACTTAAGAGGTTCGAAAAATAATTTATGAAACAAGACAATGATCTTATTGGAGATCTATGACATATGTCCGATAACAGATTTTTCTTTATCAAATCATCCATAAACAATCACTTATACAACAGGGAATTTTTCTCCAGAAAACATTTCTTTATTTATATATAAGTTGCAATATGTACATATAGCAACTCGGATCCAGAATTCAAAATCTCGTCGGGAGACGCATAAGATGACGGTACTGGGCCATAGCCATGCCTTGATACAAACATAGCCATGACATAGCCAGCTAAGATGACGATACTGGGGGCCATAGCCATGCCTTCACTTACTGACAAGGGAGCTATTATCTTCTCCTTAGGAATAAAACAGCTAAGGAGTCTGTAGACTTGGCATGAAAGTTAGAAATTCCGAGGCATCGAATGATATAGAATAACACTACGCACCAACTTCAGCTTTAATAGAATCATTGCCAATGAGAGGTTCTGCCACAGCATTGCACGCCAGTCGCAAGAGGCGTGGACATACTGCCCTGCAAACCACTTATATTTTCATCTCTCCGCTCGATGAGGAAAATGTAAATCCTCGAAATGGCGTGCGCGTCTTGCTCGGCTTGTTCAAGTCAAAGCGGAAGAGATGAGATGCTCAAAGGCGAACGCAGTCATGTCTTGTGATGATTGGGTGAGGTCGGGAATACCGAATATGTATGGAACTTCCATCTATAATTTCCAATTCATTTTATAAGTTTTTAATTTTTTTTTGAAGTTTATTCAGCATAATATTAACAGGTGAAAACATTATTTCTCAAAATTTTAAACAATTTCTGTTACTGTTACGTAAATTTTACAACAACGCTCTGATACCAACTGTGAGATCCCACTGTCCCCTCTGCGCACCGGATTCCCGGATGGTAGCAGCAGAAGTAGATCTCTCTTGTGCAGGGCAGGGTTTCTCACTCGGGGCCTCGCCCTCGAATGTCCGGGCACCAGACTAAGCTCGTGGTCCTTCCAAAAACCGAAATCGAGAAAATTTCCCATGCCCGAGAAGTGGGGACGATTCCACCATTTTTATTTTATTAAACAATTTTTTCTAACGAGGTCAAGGTACTGAACTAACCTTCATCTGAATAAACTAGATAGAAGGAAAACTATTACAGACTTAACTTGAAAGAATCAAGGCTTTTTTCCTCATTGAATCAGGCACAGCCGTTGATTTATTCTTTAGAGAAGTCTTCAGGATTCTAAATAACTACTCGAGTTCTAAGCGTATTCCTATTAATCAATTTTATTATTAAAACTCTACTGATTCTAGCCTAACCCCATTCGGCCCATGGGTTAGCCACTGCCCAACAACCACTGGAATAGTAGAACCAAACAAGTACTCACCCACCCATAATTGAATGCATTTCTTAACTTTTGCTTTAGAAAACAGATACGCACACACTCCTCTTTAAACTTTAACTTATAAAACAATCCATTGACAAACAATTACAGGTTACACATGTTATAACTCAAAATTTCCATTGAGTCTTTGTTTCTCACAAAACAGTATCACTCTGGACTCTCCGTTGAGACCAGTGGGTCAACAACGAGATCCAGTTAACAGATCACAATAAACATTGGTCCATCATATAATATCTTCCTCGACATACGCATGGGTGTCCTCGGCACCGCGAGCCCGTGCATCTCCTAGTCAGAACCTTCCAGGATCCTCCTTAGGTGTCCTGGCACTTCACTCAGGGACCGCTTCGTTGGCCCTCATCCATCGTACCGGAAATGCACCATTTTAACCATACTGAGGCTGGTCAAGACCTGGGCAGGCTTTGGCGCATGAGCTGTCCCTTGAACACTCCCGGGGCCAGCTATTGCAACCGAGCTTCCCTTAGAAAACACATATACCAAATCCTCCCTGCACCATTCTGGCGTAAGACAGTCTTTTAACAAAATAGGGTTTCTATGCATCAAGTTTTCCGTTTTGATTTTCTTTTGAATACAATGAGTATCTCTTAATTCCGTATCCAAGACTTCTAGATCATAAGACTGGATTCTCAAGCAAAATTCCTCCAATTCTGAATTCTTAATCCTTACATCAAAAGAAAAGGTCTCAACTTAGTTTCAGATTCAGTGGGTGATTTGAGTATAGATTCAACTGGTCACATCGTCATTTCTTGAAACTGACGAAGGAATTAGTCTTGGTCAAAGTCTGATTCCAGGTTTTGAGTCTGGAACAGTTCTTCTTGAACTATCTTTAACAAATGGTAATATTTCAATTACTACTTTACTAAATTTAAAACTAATCATTTACCAATATTCATGGGAATTAGTCATAGAATTAAGAGAACTCTTATCTTGATATAAAAATTCTTTTATGCATCATTTTTTTTTTGCAAAAAAATCGATATTAGTGAAAGTCTTCTACAACATTGTCTTTTTGCTTCTTCTTCTATACCACATTGGATAATTCCTTACTGTCTATTTTCTTATGAGCTTATGTTTTCTTCCCATGAAGAACATTCCACTTTCACCCCATGACCAAGAGTAAGATCCAACAACCCGATTCTCCTCCTCCTTCTTTTCTTCTTACTATCTTCTACAACATTTTCTTTTTGCTTCTTCTTCTATACCACATCGGATGATTCCTTACTGTCTATTTTCTTATGAGCTTATGTTTTCTTCCCATGAAGAACATTCCACTTCCTCTTCATTTCTATTTCATCTTGCATTTTATCCCTTTATTTGAATTCCACTACACGTACCCCCTATATGGTAAAGATGGGATAGGAACAACCATCTCCATTGATTTTGTAGGTGGAGGATCATCACCCCTATCTTGATTCCATCATTGCATAGATGGATTTTTTGGCATATTAGCCCCCCTCGAGGCATTTAAATGCGATAGAGAAGATAAATCTCACCTCATTTTCTTCCAAGATGCAGAAATTATACATACCATGGCCAAATTCATTACTATTTCAACAAACCAACTTCTTGTCTCTTAGGCAGCTTCCGCCACCTTCCTATGGTGCATGAGGTCTAGATCCCACTCCTTAAGCAGCCAAATGAACTGTTGATTCTCCAAGTTGGTGAGTAAGTTTCTCCAAGGTATTGGCATCTTGGGGTCATTGGTGAAGATTGTGCAAGAATTTGTTGATCTTGATAACAAAATCTTTGTACAACTGCTTCAACTATAGTTCATGTCTCTCCAATGTTTGGAAAATTCATGTTGGAGGCCAAGTCTTCATCTCTTTGAGAAAATTTCTAATTCTTATACTTGATCTTTTTTTCTTTGTAGGCTACTAATGCTACTGCTTCATGATAAGTTTTTGGGATAACTAATTCCACCTTCTTCCTAAGAATATGATGGAGACCACCAATAAAATAGTCCTTTTTAAGGAACTCCACAACCTTGCCTGGATTAGTGTGATGAAGTGAAACTAATTTATCTTGATGTGTTGAACTTTTGTTCCTAATGTAAAGCTTGAATTTGTTGCCTGGAGGACTTTAGTGGTTTAAGACTTGATATAATTTTCTTGAAAAAATACTTCCAACTCCGTAAAATTCTCATGAACTTCTCGATTAAGAGATAAGAACCATGTATAGGGATTCTTATGCAATACCATTGTGAAAGAACTTAGTTTTTATCCACTATCTTTCTTAAAGATGGAAAAATAATTCTTCATATTCTCTAGAAAATCTTTCGCGTCTTCATTGGTTCCACCATAAAATAATGGGTACCCATGGAATGTAGCCATGTCATGGGTTTGTTACATAGCCATATCACTTTTGTGAACTGAAGGTCGTCAATGAATAACTCCTCAGTGGAGGCACCTAAAGAAAGGCAATAAAGGGAAATATAACTCTATAGCGACCTATATTCATTCATTGCAGAACATCCACCTTGACAAGATGCACACATCCCCTCAAAGCAAGAGAAAATCCCGACAATCCCTTAGTGCAAAAAAGACTAGGAAAAGAAGTGAACACTTAGAGGAGAGAGATGGGGGAGTTCAGGTTGACGAGCAAAAAGTTAAAAAGGCTCTTAATGTGAAGGATTTCACAAACAAACACTTTGCGTGATCCACACTTTTAACCTTTCAAAAGAAAAAAACACTCACCCAAAACAAAAAAGAATTTTTTTTTCACACTCTGTTACTTGTATCAAAGACTTGCTTGAAAAAAATGTATATGAGAAAATAACAATGAGCATATCTTCCATGAGTGAAGAGGTACAAACATTGTTTTAAATAGAAAAAAACAAGAGAACCCTCTCCTTCTTCACTATTATCTAGCATGCAATAGATACAAAGATTGACTTTCACCACTCATGATGACGAGTAGGTGCAACAAGACACCCGCAGAGTGGCTGTAAAGATTCAACTAACATTGAAATTTCATCCTCATTAGGGTATGAATTCTCCCATTTGAAGAAGACTTGAACTCTTGGACGATTGATCCACTCGCAAAGGTCAGGTGTCCTAGAGTTGAGTTTGTCTCTTGCATGTAATGTTGAGCTCCACTCTCACTCCCCCCTTTGTCGACACACATGGTTATTTTTATAGATATCCAAGAGCTCTCTCTTCCTCTCCTTTCTTTTTCATTAAATAATGGAGGTGTTCTTAAGGTGAGTCGTGTTGTCCCTTTTTCTGAATATAGCTTCCTTCTTTTGAAAAAGAAAAGCTTGCTTCTTTACCTTGGGTAGCTTATGACCCTTTCACAAGAGCATACAAGCAAAGATACCCACGTGGAAGCAACATAAAGCACACACAAATTTGAAAGGGATTCCTAATTTTGTAAAAGCTTTGAATTCCCATCAATGGCTTTTCATTGTAAAAGTGATCGGGGGAGAGCGAATTCTAAACCTGTAGATCGAGCGTCTTCTGAGAACGCATGAGGTACTTCCCCTCTCCAATTGTCATTTCTTATGTCAGTCCCTCTTGTGCTAGACTCAGCAAAGCCCTAACCTTGAAAGGGATTCCTCACTTTTTAAAAGCAATGAATCCCCATCAGTGACTTTTCATGTAAAAGCGATCAGGTGGTGAGAGCGAATTCTAAACCTACAGATCAAGCGCCTTCATAGCACGTATGAGGTACTTCCCCTCTCCCATTGTCGTTTCTACTCTCTGTCTCTCTTGTATAAACACACACACACACACAAGCTCATAGGCTACTGTGCTCGGCCCTCTTGTATGCGTGCGGGAGATGCACACTCTTATGGGCGTGCAATGCCGGTGGCCCCTTTTTTAGTTCATGGGTTAGCGGTATTATGAAAAGGGCATGTCCTTAGTGAGAAGCTTGGAGGTACAAAAAGGGCCCTGTAAGGATTAGCTTAAGTTGCTAACTTTTTGGGTCTAGAATGATAAATTTGGCTCCATAGTAGGGACAAGCTAATGAATACCCTACTTTTGGGTTTCTTTTTAGACTAGTAACTCCTAGATCCTCTCCTATTCTTACTCTAGCATCCACTCACTTTTTAGAAAAGTTAGTTCATTCTCATCTTTGAATTTTATATGTGTTAGATTCCTTGGACCTCTTGCCTTTTTTATGTGGTCCCACACTTCTCTCTTTCCCAAATTTGAAAAACACGGATAAAAGAGACCCTAAAAGTAGGGTTTTTTTGAAATTTTTAAATTTTAACATTTTTAAATCAAATAATGGTCCCTCAATCATATGTAACCTCCAAAAGTACCTTATTAAGGTCACTTTCAGTCAATAACTACCTCTTCAAGCCCCATACCTTTTCCATCATATCTTATGCATTTATATGTGGTCCCACACCTCTCTTCTCCAAATATGAAAAACGCGGGTATAAGGGATCCTAAAATTAGGATTTTTTTAAAAAATTAATTTTTAATTTTTTTAAATCAAGAAAGGTTCCTTCAATCACATGTTACCCTTACAAATATCTTTTGAAGGTAATTTTCAACAATAACTATCTCATTTTCTTTTAATCATGATCCTTTCATCTTACTCTAATCCTTCTTTCATTGTTGACATTAGTCTAAGCCATTCCTCATTTAGAATATATAATCATCCTTTTATCTTACTCTAATCCTTCTTTCATTGCTGAACTTAGTCTAAATCATGCCTCCTTTAGAATATATTACTAACACAAGAAAACGTTAGATAGATCTTTATATTCGTGTAGAAGAGGAATATGCATCAATGAAATGTCCTTATGTAAGAAAACCATTGGATAATGCATCCACTTCTTTACTTAGGGCTCAGGGAAAGAAACATATAGAATTATGGGCTGATGGTGCGCGTGACCCATTAACCTTAGATAACCCACCATTCACTGATCTGACTAGTTTAGTACATCACTTTGATGATGGGGAAAATAGGCTTCTTGGATATTTTAAGCATCTAACAGTATGTGGCGGGGCTTTCATGCAAAATATATACACATCAAATTCGCATTTTCAATAAAATATTGAGGATTTAACAAAACAAGTGCAAAATCTAGAGAATAAGAATAAAGATAAGGAGATACAAATCAAGGAACAAGAGAAATCACTACAAGGGATCGGGCTCATACCCTCGCTCCTAGCCGCTAAAAATGACTTGTGAAAAAAAGTAGCGGGCTCGTGTATCAGCGCGTGTATCATCGCGGCCACAGACATGCGTGTAAAAGCGCATGTATAGGACTGTTCAGACGTGCTGATACACGCGTTCTGTCAATTCCAACTACATTTAGACGCGCTGATACAAGCGTGTATACACGCGTTTTGTGACTTTAGATGCGCTTATACACGCGTATTTCTCAAGTTTGACGCGTTTATACACGCGTATTTTACAGATTGTCTGCGTATATACACGCGACTTTTTGCAGTTCTGACGCGTTTATACACGCGAACAGAGAGCAAAAAAAAATCCAGAGAGTGCTATTTGGTACCTAAATGCTGTTCCCGCATTCCAGCACCCAATAACACTCTTTGGATTTTTTTTTTGGTGCATTGGACCATCCACGAAGAACATATCCACGAGAAAGATTAAGATAAGAACGACATGAATGCATACATTGTCAATACACGATTCTAGACAGACATGAAGGCAATACTATTGATTCACGATTCAATATTACTATCAAAATTTCACACATATATACAAGGGAGTCCATATGTCGAAGTAGCCCATGGCTTCAGTTTACAAAAAAATATATACAACCACATCCTCTATATGGAATGTGATACTATAAGTCTGAGTACTACTCAGACCCAGATGATGACTCGGTGCTCCCTCCATGCTCAGATGAGCTCACATCCGTCGGAATGTCCGATGAGTAGTGCTCACGTCCACCCTCTGCAGTGGCGGCGGGTGGATCATCAGCAGCTTGTGCCTGTTCAAGTAATATATAGTATATAAGTATATATATATGTAATTCAATAAACCAAAATCATTCGTTTAGAGTTTTCAAGTACCTGTCGACCGTATGGTCTCATGGCCATCTCAAACTACGCGTCCGTAATACGTCCCTCGGCTCTGAAGATGGCCCACGTGTCACGTCTGCTATGCCGGCGAGCATACGCAGTATCGTGGGTTGTGGGCTTCCTCCCCGTAACCCGTCGCTGTATCATAATCAACACAATTTGTAAGATTAAAACAATCATAGAATCAATGAATTAAGTAAACAATCAAATAAAGTGGCAAGATACTTACGAACTCTGCCTCCCATGACTCGACGCCGCCAGATCCAAAATGCAAAGATCCAATGGTCTCCATCTGGATCCGTCATGCCTCCACATGCTGCTTGCTCTTCACGCCACCCTCTGCTCGTTTCTTGGCCTCCTTCCACTCGCGTTTATGCGCAGTGGCACGTTTCTCGGTAGGATAGCCACCCGCAGCTACATTTAGCCCATCATCATACGCGAGTTTTTTAAGGTGAGATCTTTTATTACTTAAGATCTCCCTTATTCGCGTCCTTCCCCATACATCCGAGAATGTAGCATGTGGGGGATTGGGATACCGACTATGTACAGCCTCTATCACCTCCCCAACTAATCGGCTATTTTGATCTTTAAATTTAATAAAATAATTTCTATACAAGTTTGATACTACCCCACGCATGTACTCCATTACCTCCCTCCCCCTCGCATCCATCACTATCCCGCCCCTATCCGTCACATCATAGCAGATCACTCCCTCCACCTCTCTCATCTCCTCCTCTTCCGAACTATCTCCTCTAACTGTTCTCCCTCTATCTCCTCTCTCACCGCGTGCCCTACTACCTCCCCCACCAAAGCACCCGCCGCATCCTCCACTCCCACTCTTCCTACTGCTGCGGGTGGAGTCACGACTGGGGGATTGTCTACGTGATGGTGGCTGTGAGCCCTGACGTGACGGTGGCTCTAAGGGAGTACGTGATGGTGGCTGTGAGCCCTGACGCGACGGTGCTTGGGAGGGTGTGCGTGAGTGTGTCTGGGACGAGGTATGTCTCCTCAGTGGGCATGGAAGAGGAGAAGCTGCATGCCGTCTCGTCGGACTCGTAGACATAGACGGTAGTGGAGTGCCCTGGATACTCGCGGTAGGGGTATAGACACCAGGTATGGAAGGAGGGGGATGGGCATACATGTACTCTGTAAGCTTAACTGGACCAGGATGGCGCCCAAAATGATTTAGCATCTCCATCAGCCAATTGCTGTACGTAAATGGATTGGATGAAGAACCTGGAATATCCATAAAGAATCTACAAAAATAATCCTCATGTACATCATGGACTGTCTCTTGACTCACACAAATATCATCATTCAAGTCACCTATCAGCCTGCAAACCATAGAAACAGCAAACACAGTCTCGTGTATACACCCGTCTAGAAACGCGTGTATACACCCAGCCACAAACACGTGTATACACCCGTCCAGAAACGCATGTATATCCGCGTGAACAGTCTGTGCAGACAGGGTACACACATTTTTACACGCAACCTGTTCAAAAAAAATTTCAAAAGCGACCGACCTCCGACAATGTGTCCTTATAAAAGACCCACTGTCGCCCCTATCAGAATCGTTCACCGAAAATCGCAACCACAGAAGCAAAAGGACGGAGACAAACCCAAAAAGCAAAGACAAAATAGCATAAACAAATCTGAGGAAGGAGACAAGGCAAAGGACAAACTGACTCACCTCTGAAAAAGTGAGTCTTCTTTCTTGGTCGGTTTCCTTCACCCGTGTGTGCTCCTTCTCTGCTCCCTCCTTGCATTATTAGTGTCTGTTGGAAGAGGCGAAAACAAAAGAGGGCAGATATGTTAGTTCAAAATGTTTATTTGGGGAAGGCGGGCTATTTTTAGTTTAAACAGTTCGTCGCGTGTAGAAACGCGTGTATTTTTGCGTGTAGAAACGCGTGTAGAAACGCGTGTATTTTTGCGTGTATGATAAATTAGCGTGCCACGTTTATACACGCGATTTTGAGGAAGTACCTGCGTTTATACACGCGATTTTTAGGAAATAGCCACGTTAATACACGTAATTTTTGGGAAATAGCCATGTTTATACACGCGATTTTTATACTTTCATTAAAAACATTGGCATGATTTTGTGTTTTCTGGTTTGGACATAGGATGTCATCAACCTCCTCAAGCAGTTCTAGGGAAGATGATACAATGCGTCATCGTAATCGCGATGTGTGGTTGGGACAACGGATCAAA
This sequence comes from Cibotium barometz, assembly GCF_041138505.1. Classification (NCBI taxonomy): domain Eukaryota; kingdom Viridiplantae; phylum Streptophyta; class Polypodiopsida; order Cyatheales; family Cibotiaceae; genus Cibotium; species Cibotium barometz. The sequence continues at coordinate 25,280,860 of NC_141066.1, forward strand.
TGTATGTGTAATCGATGTCAAGGATGCATTGTACGAGCACGTCGAATTACCTTAAATCACATCTCCATGTATGGAGAATGGAATCAAACAGGTTTAGAGGTGAGTAGATGTAAATTGATGGTATTCAAACGACTCATGGTATCCAAATTAAATTAATGGAGTTATAATATACAAACAGAGTTGTGTATGTGTTGGAAGTGTTCATGGGTTCCTTTCTTATATGTATGTTTGGTAGACTGAGTGGGTCATCTTGTGTGTTTCCCCACAACATCTTGACTTCAATGCTAGACTGATATCCACAGTCGATGAGCTTGAAGCCTCTTCTTATGTTCGATTGGAGTTCAAAAGTACCTCGCAAATTAGAAAATTACAAATTTATTACCACATTTGAAATGAGTTTTGTATCACGAATCAATATGTAGGACTAATGGTTGCCTTCATTATTGAAGGTGTTTTGGTGCACTTTTGCTATCGAAAGTGCTATTTGGGAAATGGGGAAAGGGAACATTCTCCTATGTTTATTGAATTTTGGGGAGGACTGTGCTAAGTCCCCGGCCATACTTTATGTATGGTTTTTTTTTTACTTCACTCACACAAACGAGCACAAAAATCCTATGACCTGATGAATAACATGTAATTGGGATTCAAATGTGGTAAATGAATTTAGAATTTTCTACCTTGCGATATACTCTGAGATCTCTATCGGTTTCCATTGCTTCCTCATGTCGAATATAATCATAGGCTTGATGTTCATGCTCGTTCGATCTCTTTAAGCTGTTCATATAAACTTGAGAAAGACACCCATACGAAGAAGATGTGCTACAGAAATGGTATGGGTTGCAGTGTCCATCTTCTTTCAAGAGCTTCAAGATGTCTATACGTGAACGGAAGGACACATATTCTTTCAAAGTACATTGACAACGCACACGTGCAATCAATCAAGAGGATAATGGTACCCAAGCATTCTAGTTAGAGGGGGAAATCCCTATCTTTGAAACTAGTGAATGGAGACCTTCTTTTCCTTTTTTTCCTAGAAATTGGGCATGCTAGACACCTTTGCATGCACAACTATACAAGGATGACAACAAGCAATGTGCATTGCACAACATACGCCCCCGTTAAAGGGTGTGAAAGGCTACACTATACAAGGTGCCAAGCATTGGGCGTGCTCAAGAAGACCACAAGCCACCACAAGACAAAGAGCCATGCCCCACTTGTTGATGATGGGAAATTAGGGGCTTAAAATGGCCTAAATGCCCTCCAAAATGGCCTAAATGCCCTCCACACTTTTCGAAAAAACACCATATGGGATTATAAAAACCCTTCTTGTACATGTTTTCTCCCAAAAGAAAGAAGCTTTGTTTCCTCTTAAACCTTAGGCCTAAAAATTACTACTAAGCTTGTTCCAATGCATTGATATACCAAAGGTTTTGTTTGCCAATATCCACTAATTATTGCTAATAAATGCCTAGACCCCAGTGTGTATTTCAAGTAGCCATTCCTCTCTTCCCGCAAGGTCCAAAAAAGGAAGAAAAAAATCCACATCACTATCTTGATTACTTTCAAAATCTTAGCTCTTGATCGATTTTGGAACATCCCCCTAGCATGTATTCGAAGTAGCCATTCCTGTCTTCCCGCAAGTTCCAAAAAAGGAGGAAAACAATCCCGATCACTATCTTGATTAACTTCAAAATCTTAGCTCTTGGTAGACTTTGGAACATTCCCGTCTTCTAATTTTACTTTTGCTACAACTAGCCATGAATAAGTTTTTACATAGTTCCTTTCACTTCCTTGTCCTTTAGGCATATTGGAGGCCTTTTTAGATTGTTGATCTCTTGAAAGTCTCAAACTCCCAAAGCCATTAGGTCTTTGAATCATATTTTATTGTTTGGATCCTTTGCTTAAATTATCTACTTCCAAATATGATGTTATCTTTGTATTCATTAGCTTTTTGATTCATAACTTTGTTACAAATCAGAAAGCTAACGTTTTTTTCTCTTACAATAGTGCATCAAATGGTGGTTACAATTAATTTTATTATCTACCTGATTTTCAAAATGTTACAACTATCTATAAATTATGTAAAAATATACTTTGCATTAGTGATTTCTATTTGCATCTCTTGTCTACCCACTTAGCATATACATAAAGTTTCCAATTACCATATGACTAATCTAGTAACAATTGTCAATCCTCATTGGAATTCAATCCTCATTTTCAATCATTGGGCTTCAATCCTCATTCCATTAGCTTCAGGATAAGCTTTCAAGCTTGTTGATCAGACTTCAGAGTCACTAGTGGGATCAAATTTTCTAGCGGGGGCACAATTAAGCAGTTTGGGGGCCAGCACACTATTTAGGAGTCACGGGTGACTATGATAGTGAATCCTTGACCATAATACATGAAATTCATAAATCTATTATTAACGTCATTCAATTACCTCTTAGGACTCCAAACACATAAGAAGCATGACCCTACAAGCATAGCTAAGTATGTAAGTAACGTGCTATAATTCACTATGTAGATGTAAGATTTATGAAGTGAGAAAGGATAAGTCACCACATTGTAAGAAAGCTTTTGCATGATTCTACACATAAATGAGAAACATATTGGAATTTAATGCTACGTCAATGTGTAAGCACCAATCTCATGTGCATATGGATCCCTTTATAAGGAGTACCATTTGTAAAATTTGCACTTAATTAGAGTATGATGGAAAATCTCATGCTTCTTGTTGGCGTTGCTGATTGCATTTAACACATGATGTATTTTCTTATAGGAGTCCACATCACCGTGTTGCTACTTAACTCCTTTGCTAGTTGTTGCCAAAGAGTACTTTATAAGAAATGACATCTTTTGCATGATTCCAAGCACCAAAATTTGATTTTGGGAAAACAAACTTAACAACTCTAATTATCATTAAGGTCATGATCTTGCAATGAGCTTTGGAACACACATTATTGATTTTGATGTTCCCTCCATCCTAATAGTATATGAAAGAAAATTATGCGCAATCGTTTGTTGCCCATCATTGATTTCCACCTCTATTGTGCAAGGATCTACCATCATGTAACCCATCATTGGATTTGATGTTCATTGATCCATCCCAATAGTATGTGAAAGAAAATTACGCACCAGCTTTCGTTGCCTATCATTAGTTTCTACACCATCACCACTATTGTGCAAGGATCTAACATCATGTAACCTATCATTGGTTTTGATGTTCACTCCATCTCAATAGTATGTGAAAGAAAATTACACACCACTTTTATTGCCCATGATTGGCTTCTATGCCATAGCAAGGATCTAACACATATAACACATCATTGGTTGGCATCAAACGCTTCCAAGGATGTTGTAAACTCATGATCCTTGTGATCGACATCTAGCAGCACATGGAAGGATGGAGAGAGCCTCATCCTCCCTAATATCAAAAGCTTTATAAATACCATAAAAAATAAACACGCTCACTAGTTCAAGCTTCTCGGTTTGTAATTCTTTTTGTTCTTGAAAGGTAAGTGCCCAGCCATATGGAGTAATGCTAGGCTAAGATGGATCCTACTTTATTTTTAACATAAATAGACATTTGGTTCTGTATGCATGATTTTTTATCACTTGAAGTAAAAAATGGTGTAGATTGGGAAATTTCCCCTCATTCATCCCAAACAAGCTGAAAGTTCTAAATGCTACTACAATGGAGTGAATTGACATGAATTCAAGAATTATTAGCAAATAAGATATACCCCATTGTGCACCTGTATAGAGATTGAGCTTGTTTTATGTATAGACTCCAATGACTTGACTTGTGTGAGCTTTCGACAACATATATGTGATGCGTTCCGTCAGTTTTTGACCGTTTTGGCTAAAAACGATCGAAACGGCCGTTTACCGTGATGCATCACGGGATTTCTATCCGGAGGGACATGGTGCCCAAGGGGTATGCTAGACTGCCCCGAATATAATGCATCTATATGGGGAGGAAGTGCTTGGAGGGGCAAAGCATGGACCCATGGTAGGCACCTAGACGCACTCACGCATCGGGTAGGCACGTTAGGCCTCCGGGTTGCGAGCGGGGTTGCTAGGGAGCCGTGTGCCCGGGGGATGCCCTCCCAACCTTGATGGAGTCGGGACCGAATGAGCCGACGGGACCGAGAACGGTGGAAAAACGGCCGCCGGTCGTCGTCGGCGAGCCGGGCCGTGCCGACGGGCCGCGATGGACCCTAGGCCGGCAAGGCATGGATGGAAGGCAAGTCCCGAGTGAGGCCCCTAGAGCCGAGCCGGGCATGAAGGGCAAGTGATCAGTGAGACCCGCAAGGCAAACGCGCGCAATGCGCTCGACGGGCCGGTGGAGCCGTCACATGAGCCAAGAAGTGGCCGCATGCGGCAAAGACGTGGTGTTTCGTGCCGGACGTCTGCTCGTACTAGGCTCGCGTCCGTACGGCCATCACACTTGGTATCAGAGCCAACATGGGCTAAGGAATGCAAAAACGGCGGGACCGTCAGAAACGACGGAAACGTCGAAAACGACAAAAAGGTCGAAAAACGACGAAACGGCGAGTCGAGCCTATGTGACGGCCACGAGCCAAAAAACGGCACAAAACTGCCAACTGAGATTCGGGCCTCAAGATGAAGGAATTTGCCCGTCGTCGTGACCTTTACCGACCTCGAGGAGTAGGGTGCAAGGTTTAGGATGGCATGGTCGGCCGGACCCATCGGGACCCCGAGCTGACGGCACCTGGGGGGCGACCGCGCAGCTCCTGTTTTTGGGGGCCAAGATGAAGGAATTTGGGGATGTGCTATATATGAAAAATGATCAGTTTTCCGAGGGGATCGCAACCGCATGGTCCTTTCGAAGAAATTTCAGAGTGGGCTGACATGTTTTGGGGTCAGTGGACAGTTGGGTTCAAAGCCAAGGTGAGGTCACAGGTGCAAAGACCAACATTCGACGTTGGCAAAGAGCTGAACGGAGGAGCATTCTAACTGGATCCTTGTGGGGGCCGTCAGCACTTTCAGCAATGGAAGATTAGCGGGCTTGGGGATCTCTAAGAGTTACCACCAAAATAGTGCTGAACAAAGGAAAGAATCTAGCTTGATCCTCGTGGGGGCCGTAAGCACTTCCAGCAAAGGGAGAACAGCGGGCTTCGGGATCTTTCAGAGCTACCACCAACGCCAAGCTAAAGCTTAAAGAAAACGGCGAGGCTGGCAAGACAAGGGTGGCACGCAGACCAGCAGCACCTCAGATGAGGACCGCGGGCTGGAGGTCACTCAGGTCAAAGACAAAGACAAAGGGGCCACGCATGCGGAGGCAGCGCCGGGAATGGGACCGGGTCCGCTTATGCTAAGAAACTAGAGGCGGCGGAATGGGACGTCGTCTCGGTGTGGTGCCCATGAAGAGCAGAAAGACGCCGTCGAGCCAATCTTATGGGAAAAGACAAGTGGCAAAGGTGCCCGCTGAGGCCATGGCGAGCCTCGTGGCACCCAAACCTCACCACGAAGTCAACAGGCTAGGCAGGAGAAGCCGATGCCCTTCCAGATCAAAAAAGGATTGCGCCTTGGTGGGTGGAAGCAGCAAAGCTGAAGCCCCATCTTCTCCATGTGCAGAGAGAACATCAAGGTCTAGGCCGGAAGGAGCCGAAGCCTCTTCAGATCATTCCAGGATCCTCAAGGGCGACGCAGCAAAGCCGAGCCCGCACTCCTTCATAGTGCAAAAGCAGGGTGAGACCAGAAGGCGTCAATACCCCTTTCAGGCTATGAAGAGCCATACACCGTACCTTCGTGTTCCGTCCGGGTGAGGGTAAGCCCTATGGAGAGGCACCAAGAGCCCTGGGTTTTCTTCTCCTTCTCCTCTTCTCCGACGTTCTGCCTGGGTGAGGGTAAGTCCTAAGAAGAGGCACCAAGAGCCCTGGGCCTTCTCCTTCTTGTGGCCGTGCTGCCCGCCGAGGCCAGCGCGCACGCGTCACCTTCTCCTCCGAAGTACCGTGTCGGGTGAGGGTAAGTCCTAAGGAAGAGGCACCAAGACCCCTTGGCAATCTCTGTGGCCGTGTAGCCCGCCGTGGTGCACGTGTCACCTTCTCATCCTCTTCTCCGACTTCTCGCCTGGGTGAGGGTAAGTCCGCGCGCGGCGCCAAGAGCCCTGGGCATCCCGTAAAAGTCCAAGGATTCATCGTGCCGAGGGCACACCACAGCCCAAGCTGGAGCAATCCGGGGAGGGCCAAGCTGAAGGAACGTGCCAAATCAGGCCACCAAGGGTTGCAGAGGCACAAGAGCTGTGTGGCTTGGGAAAGCAGGTTTGAAGAAGGGGACTACTTGGGAGCTCTGGATCATAGCCTAAGGACCGTGGTGCCGGGCAGATAGCACTCTGGGTGAAGGAGCAAACGGGTATAGCTGGACTCACTCCTCATGGACTCAAGTTGTGCGGCTCACAAGTTGAAGGGCTTTGGAAAGCAAGTTCAAGGAAGGGGACTAAGCGCAGGACATGGAACCGTAGTGCCGGGCACATAGCACTCTGGGTGAGGGCGTGACCTTGTACAACTGGAGTTGGGCAAGTGGACCGGAGTCGTTTGGCTCTCCAAGGTCACACCTGAAGATGCAAACAGCTGGATGTGCAAGTGGCAGATGTGCATGCAGTTGGGTGGGTCAAAGTGGCAGTTGACTCACTGAAGTTCGAAGGCGTGTTCTTGGACCAGGTTACCAGAAGACGGAAACAGCTGGGTGCAGGTGGCAATGTGCATGCAATTGGGTGGGTCAAAGTGGCAGCTGGCTCACTGAAGTTTTATGGTAGCTTGGATGTGGATAGCACTCATATCAAGCCATCAAGGGCGAAGAGGGTGCAGAAAAGAAGATTCAGCCCGAGGCAAAGTTAAAGCAGGTGAAGCTTGGCTCCTAGCCGTCCAAGTAGAGCTTGTGGCAATGACGTCAAAGAAGACTGGCTCTTCGCAGTGCGGCAAGACACATTCAGAACATAAAGGTTCAAGGTGATGGTGCAGAGTCAGGAAACGAAGCCGTGTGAAGGTCGTCGTGGTGTCATGGGGGCCTGAGCAAGACCAAGTGGAAAGACTTTGTGCCTTAATGAAAAGGAACAGGCAGATGTTGGCGTAAAGGTCAAGACCACCTGAACAGGTGGAGGGACAGTTTGGCTAGAGCATGGCAAAGCAGGTCTTGGTGTCAAGGCAAGCTAGAGCACTCAGTCAGTTGAACCGAAGCCGAAGATGTGCAGGGTTTTGAAGTGGCACAAGATGGGGCAAACCAAGCTGGCGTCAGTGAGGTGGGCACTTCTTGTACATTAAAGATTCGGCACATAGAGCTCAAGGGGCATCGGAGAGCAGCAAGGCTCACAACAACGCTCCAACGACAAGGAAGGTGAAGTCAGATTTGAAGTAAAGATCTTGCAAACCAAGTTGGCGTCAACTCGGCGAACAAATCTCGACTCCATTGAAGACTTTTACTTTCCCGGCAAAACTGCATTGCTGAAGGTAATCAATCCTACTCGGCTCAGACAGGAGCTCCGGCGAGACCATGCAGTAACCTCGCCAATTTTGTGGGGATTGGGGGGACTCTCGAGCGGGGGCTTGAAGTCCCGACTTTATACATGAAAAAAGCTATGGCAAAAATACAAAAATATGCACAGTTTTTTCTTTGTAAACGGGTTAGACACCTACTCTGCTCATGGCTATAAAGCAGGGTAAGGACCTCCCGTCCTTCATTATATATTAACACTTTGCACAGATGCGTTATAATCAGGTCATCCATCCCACCTTTGGTTTCAAAAGTAATTGACGAGGGCGTCAATTCTATAAAGGGGGGGTGTATGTAACGCGTTCCGTCAGTTTTCGGTCGTTTTGGCTAAAAACGGCCGAAACGGCCGTTTACCGTGACGCGTCGTGGGATTTTTATCCGGAGGGACATGGTGCCCGAGGGGTGTGCTAGACCGCCGGTCCGCCCCGAATATAATGCATCTATATGGGGAGGAAGTGCTTGGAGGGGCAAAGCATGGACCCATGGTAGGCACCTAGACGCACTCACGCATCGGGTAGGCACGTTAGGCCTCCCGGTTGCGAGCGGGGTTGCTAGGGAGCCGTGTGCCCGGGGGATGCCCTCCCAACCTTGATGGAGTCGAGACCGAATGAGCCGACGGGACCGAGAACGGTGGAAAAACGGCCGTCGGCCATCGCCGGCGAGCCGGGCCGCGATGGACCCTAGGCCGGCAGGGCATGGATGGAAGGCAAGTCCCGAGTGAGGCCCCTGGAGCCGAGCCGGGCATGAAAGGCAAGTGATCGGTGAGACCCGCAAGGCAAACGCGCGCAACGCGCTCGACGGGCCGATGGAGCCGTCATGAGCCATGAAGTGGCCGCGTGCGGCAAAGACGTGGTGTTTCGTGCCGGATGTCTACTCGTGCTGGGCTCGCGTCCGTACGGCCATCACAATAACTATGCCATGTTAAACATCGTAACGTCCCATGAAAAAGAACCCGACGTAGACCGATTATATAAAGAGAGAGAAGATGCGATAAATTAAAGCACAATTTACGTGGCCGATTTTTGCAAACGAGATGGCTTTGGCTCTGGCTGGCGTTACTTCTAGGCTTGCGTTTTTCCTTGCTTACGTGCTCTCCTGCAAGGCAGCACTAGCCGGTATATTCGCCTGCGGTTTGGTTTGATGATAGTAGAACACTTGTGAGGATTTAATCTTCTGTAGTTTACTTACTCATGTTCATGTTTGTTTTGTGTACAACAGATGCCGCTGGAAACAGCCGCCCCGATCTTACGATGAAATTCACAAGTACACCACTTCCTCCTTTTACACGGTCGCCAGTCTCTCCGCCCTCCCCTACCACTAGTACGACTGCACCTCCCCCGTCGCCAGCCTCTCCACCCTCCACGGCACCTCCCCCGTCCACACCGTCCCCGGCCTCTCCGCCTCCCCTTAGTACACCTTCTCCAACCACCACCACCACCCCTTCCGGCGCACCCACTGGCTCCGTCACCAAGTCTTGGTGCGTGGCTAAACCTGCAACTGACCCCGCCGCCTTGCAGAGCAGGCTCTCGACTTTGCTTGTGGAGCAGACACTGCCTTCTGCCAAGCCATCCAGCCTGGCCAGTCCTGCTTCCAGCCCAACACCCTGCAATCACATGCATCGTATGCTTTTAACGCCTACTGGCAAGCCCTCAAAGCCCACGGCGTAACTTGCAACTTCAATGGGGCTGCCGTCCTCACAATTACTGACCCAAGTAAGTTACTCCTCACCTATGCCATGTGGTGCAGCGAACGACATTTTGTTTTCTACACTAACTGCATATGCTGCTCCCGATGCAGGAAGGAGGCGCCTACCTCAAAGGTCTCCCCTTCCTTACCAAGGTGTCAAAAATTCATCATTTATCAAAAATATCCCATTTTTTAGTAATATCTCTTAATTTTTAGCTAATAAACCTTGTACTCAGTCAACTCTTCATCTTATGTGAGCATTCACTCATTTTTGGGTATTTTCTTTTATTCATTGGATTTATCTCATTCCAACACTTGGATTAATCTTATTGGCCCATAGGAGCCTTAATTGAACCATAATCTTGAAATTTCTGAAAATCTAAACCCTTAGGCTAAGGTCCCTGATATCATTTTTAATTGATTCGTAATGCACCTTGGAGAGTTTATTTGAAATTCTATTTCAGGGAATTATATTTTAGATACTAGGAGAAATTTTATATCCAAAAATATCTCAATATTGAATTACCTCTCTCTAGAATTTTTCTTTTCTCTAGGCAAAAATAAGGAAAAAAAATATTTTCTTGTATTCAGAATTAGGGAATGATTACAGGGGATTGAGGTAAAAACTTATTCATTATTCAAGTTAAAGAGGAATCTTATATCCTCTCTCACTTGAAAAACATGAGATGTCCTCGTGTTGCAAAGTGGGGGTAATCTTTCACCAACTCTTCTTCTTTCTCCCAGGTGGCGTCTTCTTTCTCCTAGGTGGCGTCTTCTTTCTCCTAGGTGGCGTCTTCTAGAGGGAAGAACTTCCACTTTACTAAAAATTCTATGAGGACTCTTCTCCTAAGAATATTCTCCCGAACGTCAAAGATTTCTTCAGGTTGGAGTACCTTCTCTCCTTGAGTCGGAGAAATCAATTGTTTGTCCTCATCAAGCACGTGACTCATGCTGGGTACATATTTCTTAAGCACACTGACGTGGAATACATTATGTACCTTGAGATGGGGAGGCAGAAGAAGTTTAAAAGCTAGATCGCCCACTTTCTTTATAACAGCATATGGCCCACAGTATCTGGGAGAGAGCTTCTTATACTTCTCTAAAGATAAGAAACTTCTTTTTGGTTGTACTCAATTGAAGACCATATCTAATTATTCGAACTCTCTCTCTGATCTCTTTTTATCTGCATACTGCTTTTGCCTATCTTGGGCTGCCTTTATATCTTTAGGGATTTATTTCATTTGTCATCAAGAATTTGTCTGGACATCTCGACTCTGATCAATGGGTCAGACCAAATGGCTTAACCACTTCTTGGGTGCCCTGCCGCATCATGACCGAAGGATATGTTCTATTACCTGGTTCACTCTTTCAGTCTGGCCATCTGTTTCGGGGTGATAGGTTGTGCTGAGATCCAAGAAAGTACCTACTGCTTCGAAGAATGCAATCCAGAATTTCGATATGAATTTGGGAACTCTGTCACTTACTATCCTCCTAGGTAAGCCATGCAATGTGAAGATCTCTTTGAGGAAAACTTGGGCAAAATCCACTCCAGTGTATGTTTCTTTCATTGGAATCAAATGGGTAAATTTGGTTAGCATGTCAACTACCACAAAAATGGAGTTGTAACCTGATTGTACTAAAAGGTAATATAGTGACAAAGTCCATACTGATAAATTACCACTTCATCTGAGGAATGTCTAGAGGCTGCAGTTTTCCAGGCATCTTGACTCTCTCTGCCTTGAGTCTCTAACACATTAAGCATTTCCGCACATGATCAAGTACATCCTTTTTGAATCCTAGCCAGAATAAGCTTTGCTTCATAGACATATAGGTTTTTATAAACCCTGGATGTCCAACTATCAGGCTATCATGGGCTTCTCTTAGAAATCATCCCTTTATTCCCTCATGATTGAGAATACATAGCCGATTATTATAATACATGCATCCTTCATCCAATTTGTACCCAAGAACTCGACTCATTTCCTAAGGAGTCTTGCTTTCTTGCATCAGCAGAAGGGTAGCAATAGAGGCAAAGAATTTGTCTTGCATGATTTTCTCCCTTGCTTCACTGATCAATGGATTTGACACCACTGTAATTGCAAGCAAGGAGGCTTTTCCGCTAAGCGCATTTGCCACCATTTTCTCCCGCCGATACTTAATTTCAAAATCGAATTCCTGCAAGGTCTACATCCATCTCCTTTGATGCATGTTGAGATCCCTTTGGGTGAAGATCCACTTCAGACTTTGATGATATGTCATCAAGGTGAACCTATGTCCCAAAAGATAATGTCTCCACAACTTCAGAGCATAAACTACTAAGAGTAACTCCAAGTCATGGTGGATGGCATAATTTCTCTCATGTGTTCTGAGTTTTCTGGATTCATAGGCCACTACATGACCTTCCTGCATCCATCTCCTTTGACGCATGTTGAGATCCCTTTGGGTGAAGATCCACTTCAGACTTTGATGATATGTCATCAAGGTGAACCTATGTCCCAAAAGATAATGTCTCCACAACTTCAGAGCATAAACTACTAAGAGTAACTCCAAGTCATGGTGGATGGCATAATTTCTCTCATGTGTTCTGAGTTTTCTGGATTCATAGGCCACTACATGACCTTCCTACATAAGAGCACCACCTAAGGCAAACCCACTGGCACATCAGTAATAACTACCTCAAAGGGTTTGGTAAAATCTGGCAATTTAAGGACAGGGTTGGTTACTAAGGCTGTCTTAGGTTTATCAAAGGCACTCTGACACATTGCAGTCCACTGAAAAAGGGTACTCTTCTTGAGAAGGTTAGTTAAAGGGGATGCTATCTGAGCATACCTAGGTATAAAGATCCTTTACCATCCGGTTAATCCTAGGAATCCTCTGACTTCTTTTACCGTCTTGGGTTCCGGCCAATCTATGACTGCTTGGATCTTTGCGGGGTCAGGAGAAATCTCATCCTTTGACACTATGAATCCCAAGTATTCCACCTGGTCAAGAGAGAAAGAACACTTGCAGCACTTTTTTGCAAAGAGTTGGTGTGTCCTTAGGATTTCCAGGACCTTGCGCACATGATCTTCATGATCTACAGCATTCTTTGAGTATACCAAGATATCATCATAGAAGATAAGAATAAAATCATCCAACTATTCTCTGAGAATATCCTGCATAAGACGATTAAATGTTGCCAGGGCATTAGTCAATCCAAACGGCATGACTGTGGACTCATAATGCCCAAAGCGAGTTTTGAATGCTATCTTTGGGATGTCCCGTTCCTTGATTCTGATCTAGTAGTGGCCGGATTTGAGATCTATCTTTGTGAACATTTGGGTCCCACTTGACCGATCCAGAAGTTCATCAATCCTAGGGATAGGATACTTATTTTTTATTGTTAATTGATTCAATCCTCTGTAGTCAATACAGAGTCATAACATTCCATCTTTCTTCTTTTGAAAGAGAAAGGGTGCACCCCAAGGTGAGACACTGGGTCTGACGAATCCCTGCTCTAGCGGTTGTCTTAACTGCTCCTTAAGTTCTATGGCTTCAGGGATTGGCATTTTGTATGCACGCTGGGCTACTGGCTGAGCTCTGGGGGTTAACTCCATCTCATGATCTACTTCCCGAGACGGAGGCATCTCAGTCAGCTCTTCAGGGAACACATCTGCATAATCTTTTAACCACTCTGGTTCTTTAGCCTTGCATTTTATGTCTATGGGATTCATCTTAACGACATAAACAACTTGTCTCTTTCTGAGCCCTTTTAACAATTTAGAAGCCTTGAACTTTATTCTCGTGAAGGTCAAGGAAAGAGATGGTTCCATTGTGACAATGAATGTCAACTTGATTCTTATGGAGCCAATCCATTCCAAGGATTCCATCATAGACTCCCAAGGGTAGGACTTTGAAGTGGCACTCTATTACGTTCCCATCTAGACTAAACTGAATAAGGTCTGTCTCAAGGTGTGTGAAAAGAATCTTTCCACTGGCGAATTCCACTTGCATAGGTTTCCCTGATTTTTTATTTAGGACTAACTTACGTAGACATCCTAGGGAAATAAAAGAATGAGTACTGCCTGAATCAATCAAAAGCTTGAATTTCTTTCCCAGGTACTCTGCTAGAGTCTAGAGGACTGAAAATTGACGGTTATTCCCCTGATGCTCTATTGCGGCATAGATCTGTCCTTTTTCTTCCTCCACTTCCTCACTTATAGTGACGACTCTAGCTGCTGTAGTCTGAGGTGGAACTCTCTCTCTTTGGTTACCCCGATTCTGGGAGGCAAATTGGAGACTGCTTTGCATGGAGGGTGTAGGCTGAGCTGGCACTCTTTTGGGATTGCCCTGATTTTTGCACGGGGGACCCTGATTGGACTGATACAAAGGAGTTTGTCTCTGAAGTATGGGACCCTGGCTTCCTTGGTGGCCCACACAAAGAGATGGAAAATCCTTGATCTAGTGCCCAAACCCGTGACATTCTCACTTCAAAGCTCTTTCCTTTGCATTCTTGAAAGAGCCGGAGTTCCTGAGAAAGAACTTTGAGGGAAAGGTCTTCCTTCATTCCTCAAACTTCCCGACTCTAGATTCTGGTTGGGACCTTGGTGTCTCTTTGGAGGCGGAAGGTTGGAAGAACTTCACCGTGTCTGGAATCTCTTGAAGGATGAGGGAGCTGGCTTTGGCGGGACTGTTATGATGAAAGCTTTGGTGAAGTCCTTCACCATTCTTACAGCTTCTGCATGGAGACTGGTTTGGCATTCTTGACCAGTGTTTCTACAGGTTTGTTCATTCCCCAAATGAACCTCACCATGTGTTGTTCTTCATCTAGCGGTGGTGAGTATTTGAGGAGAAGAGCAAATGCCTGCTGGTGATATTTTTCAATGGTTTTGCTCCCCTGATTTAGCTCGAAAAATTCATTCATCTTGGTATCTAAAAATCCATGGGACAAAATCTCTTCCTTAGATAGGCTTTAAGATCATTCCAGGACTGGGTATTCCTATCTAGATGGTTAGTGTCGCAATGGTTTCTCCATGCCACCTTGGCTGTTTCCACAATTTTAAGCAAGAGCCATTTTGCTCCTCACTGTATCCGGTGACATCAAAATATTCCTCCATACCCACTTCTCCAAAGCCTCGCCCAAGTTCTCCCCCCTTCACCTTTGAAGGGTCCTGGCTGAGTTCTGTGAAGAGCCTTATGAACGTCGGGGTCAATCTCTTCTTCATTAGTGAGAGGATCTGGGTGGTGACAGCCATGGTTCTCGTTAGCCTCATGATTCTGCCAAAAATGATACATTATTAAATTTTTATTTTGATTTCATCCACGAGATCCTAAGACTTAAGAGGTTCGGAAAATAATTTCTTAAACAAGATAAATGATCTTATTGGAGATCTATGACATATGTCCGGTAACAGATTTTGCTTAAAAAAATCATCACTTAATAATAATCACTTATACAGCATGCAATTTTTCCACAAAACATTTCTTTATTTATATAAAGGTTACAATATGTACATAGAGCAGCTCGGCTCTAGAAGTCAAAATCTCCTCAGGAGATGCATAAGACGGAGATAATGGGCTATGAACATGCCCCGATATAAATGTTCCCTTATTGCCAAGGGAGGTACTATCTTCTCCTTATTTAGGAATAAAGCGACTAAGGAGTCGGTAGATATGGCGGAAAATTCTACAATCTCGAGGCGTCGGGTGATATAAAATAACACCATGTATCACTTTCAGCCTCATCAGAATCATGGTCAATGAGATATTTTGCCTCAGCAGCATTGCGCGTTGGTCGCAAGAGGCGTGAACATACTGCCTTGCAAACCACTTGTGCTGTCGTCTCTCCGCTGGGTCAGGGAAATATAAATCCTCAAAATGGCTTACGAGTCTAGCTCAGCTCGTTTGAGTTGTAGCGGAAGAGATGAGATGCTCAAAAGCGAAAGGAGTCATATCTTGTGGACTGGATGAGGTCGAGAACACCAGATAAGTGTGGAACTTCCATCTATTTAACCAAATTCTTCATTAATGAAGCTTAAGGAATGAAAATATAATATGTAAATGCTCTTTCTGAGTTTTTATTACAAATTTCTAATAAGAATTCATTTTTTCTTATTAGCTTTCAACAAAGCTCTTATACCAGGTGAGAGACTCCCAACCTCTCCGCGGTGCCCCCTTTGAGGTCGCTGTTAGCGAAAGCAGCGTCAGCCTCTCGCGCGGGGCAAAGATCCACACTCAGGGCCTCGTGCCCCGCGGATATCCGGACAAGAGACTAGCCCGGCGGTTCCTCCAAAATCGACGAGCTCGGAAAAACTTCCCTCACCCGGAAGGCACGGGTGATTCCACTAAGAAAAATCATCTAACGGGAGAATTAATCTAACGAGTAAAAGTCTTAACTATTCAAATTGATCCGACCAAACCTGAAGTCACAAGGTCAGATCAAAGAACAGACTTGCACTTGGTCCATAGAATCACTGCTTTTTTTCTCCTTTAACGAGGCACAACCGCTGATTCCCTCCCACAGAACAAGGTTCTTCCTAGGACTTAATCTAACTAACATAATTGATCCCAACCTATTTGTATCACAGGAATCCCCCGATCCAGCCTACCCCAACTGGTCCATGGGTTAGCTAACTGCTACCCGACCACTATATTAGCGGGATTATTTGGTTATGTTTTGCCTGGGTACCGAGGAAAAAGAGTTCCCAGGCCCCCTAGCCAGCGTTTCATGAAAAAATTAAGGTAGGCATACCACATACACACCCAATATAAAATTGCCATTATAACAGAATCGCCTATCTTTAAAACAATCCTTTAATGAAAATCATAGTATTACTGATCATAATCCTCCAAAATATTGAGTCCATTGTAATACAAAATAGGTCATCTGGACTCTCCGTTGAAGACCAGCTGGCTAACCAAACGAGATCCAATATCAAAATTTGATTCACAAGTCATTCTTTTTAGTCCATCCGATGGATGCACACATGGGTGTTCTAGCAACGGCGAGCTTGTGCATCACCTGGTCAGAACCCTCTAGGATCCTACTTAGGTGTCCTAGCACTTCACTCAGGGATCGCTTCGTCGATCCTCGCCCATCGTACCGGAAGTGTACCATTTCAATTGTATCGAGGCTGGTCAAGACCTCGCGGCGGCAGGCTTTGCTGTCGCGAGGAAGTCCCTTGACGACTCCCGGCCAGCTGTTGCAAATGAGCCTCTTCTTAGTTTAAACACATACCAAATGTTTCCTCTATCATTCTGGCGTAAAACAATCCTTTAAAAGAAAACACAGGTCATATGCAAGTAAAATTCTTGATTTGCGATTGATTCCACAAAACGCTTTTTTCCTAATCCATATTTTCATAATGAGAATCATTGATCTCTCATCAGGGTAATCTACCCATCATTTGATTGACTGTCCAACTAGATTCTTGGTGATTTCGGTCAAGGAAAAACTAGGTTAATTCAATGGTATTCTATTCTTTGTATTAAGAATTGAAATTGGTTTTTTCAGGTTTTGCTTGATTTAGAGATCGAGAGATGGACAAGTAGTTTACTGACCGTTCCTCTCATAGTCGTGGTCTAACCAAAATCATTCGGTTTAATTCTAACAAGGATTTTCTTCAGATACACTTCTACTAAACTTTATGAATTTCATTCCTTCTTAACCATAATAGGTTAAGAAATGGTTTTATATAAGAATATCAGATTTTTATGAAAATACTCTTCTTCTATTTAATCTAATTTTGGAAAACATCAATTTGGTGAATTATTCACTTCAATATCTAAAGATATTCTTTCTACCACTTTAATTTATCAACTCTAATTCTCTAGGTGGAATTTTGGTGAAAATTTCTCTTTTGTCACCAAAAATTAATTCAAATCTTTCTCTACTTAAATACCATAAAAATTCTTCTTTTAACTAAATACAATTATCTATTTTTTTGAATAAGCTTAAAATTCCTCTTTTTCTCATTTAATGATTAGATACCAATTGTCATGGGAATTCCTCTTTTATCATAAAATAAATTTATCTAAAATTTCTTTTTAAATTAAATAAAAAATATTCATTAATTCAAATATGCCAAGAATTCCACTTTTATCATTTAAATTTTCTCATGCAGAAAAATAAATTTATCTAAAATTTCTCTTTAAATTTAAATTAAAATATTCATTATTTTAATATATCAAATTTTCTCTTATCCATTTAATTACATGGATCTCCATTATCATGGGAATTCCTCTTTTTGCGTAAAAATAGAAATACCAAAAACTCATCTTTTCTTTAATTAATCATTTATGCATAAATACTAAAAATTGGTTTTCCATAAATGTGATGAAAATAATTCTTTAAGCATAGGATGACTAATCCTAAAATACGGTAGGAAGTCCTCTTTTCACATTATGCATAAAAATGAATTATGTATTAATTTCTAAAATTTTTATCATAGCTTCGCTGCTATTACTGATAATCTTTAATATTTCTAGAAAGAATAAGACTTTGTAATACAATTATGATAGAATAACTATCTTTAGACTTAAATTCAATTTATGGAATTAAATCATAAGTTTACCATAATTTTATTAGCATAAAAGCATAAAAAGCCATTTTCTTAACCTCTAGCTTAACTAGCATAGAGTTTGATTTTTGAATTGAGAATTTATCAATGAGAAGTATCTATTTGAATAAAGAATTAGTAATAGGAATGACTATTCTTTTGGGAGAGAGAGATATACATAAAAATCATCCTAATTAAGCATAAAGAATAACTTTTTTGTGATTAATCATTAGAATTCTTATAGAAAGTTTGATTTGCATTGAAAACAATTAATTTGAAACTTCTCAAGCTTAAAAGGGGTTGAGAAGTGAAATCTTTTGAGAATATTAATGAAAACCATGAAATTACTTCTTACCTCTACATTTTGCTTCCTTCTTTATCTTAGAAGGAAGCCCCCAACCAATAAATTGGTTTAGTGTGTTGAGAGGAAAGCTCCAAGAATTGTTGAAGAGAGAGAGAAGCTCCAATCTCTCCAAAAGTAGAGGATTTTTAAGAAATAATAGAAAATATGAGTATTTTAATGTAATACTGGCATGGTATAGCTCACAGATGATAATACAAAAGAATGAGGGTCTATTTATAGGTGAGGGAGGCCACTAACTAAGTCCAACTAAGTTCTAGAATTTTCCAGCTTCAGTTTGGCTGAATTTGGACAAGATTGGACCAGTTTAACTCTCATTTTGATCTAGTTTGATCTAGGAGAGAGAAGAGATAAAATTATCTTAATATTTTTGAATTAAAAACCCTCCCACACATGTGAAGGAGGCGCCTACCTCAAAGGTCTCCCCTTCCTTACCAAGGTGTCAAAATTTAATCATTTCTCCAATATATCTCATTTTTTTAGTAATATCTCTTAATTTTTAACTAATAAACCTTGTACTCAGTCAACTCTTCATCTTATGTGAGCGTTTACTCATTTTTGGGTATTTTCTTTTATTCATCGAATTTATCTCATCCCAATACTTGGATTAATCTTATTGGACCATAGGAACCTTTATTGGACCATAATCCTGAAATTCTAGACCCTTAGGCGGCTAAGGTTCCTTATATCATTTTTAATTGATTCCTAATGCACCTTGGAGAATTTATTTTAAAATTTTGTTTCAAGAAAATATATTTTAGATATTAGGAGAATTTTTATATCTAAAAATATCTCAATATTGAATTATCTCTCTCTAGAAATTTTATTCTCTCTAGGTAAAAAGAAGAAAAAACAATATTTTTTTGTATTTATAATTAGGGAATGATTACAGATTGAGGTCAAAGCTTATTCATTACTCAGGTTGAGGAGGAATCTTACACAAAAGTAAGGTATTCATTAGCTTGTCCCCTACTATGGAGCCAAGTTTAGCATTCTACCCGAAACAAATAGCAACTTAAGCTAATCCTTACAGGGCCCTTTTTGTAGCTCCAAGCTTCTCACTAAGGGCATGCCCTTTTCATAATACCCTTTCCATGTTTTTGGGTGCCCATGGGCCTTACACACAAGCCCACAAAAGAGCCTCATAAATGGGTGCTAACCATGAAGAGAAAAAGGGGCCACCAACATTGCATGCCCATAAGAGTGTGCATCTCTCGCACGCATACAAGAGGGCAGAGCACAGTAGCCTATGAGCTTGTGTGTGTGTGTGTGTGTACAAGAGAGACAGATAGAAGAAATGGCGATTGGAGAGGGGAAGTAACTCATAGGTGCTCTGAAGGTTCTTGATTTATAGGTTTACAATTCGCTCTCACCTGGTCGCTTTTACATGCCAAAAGTCGTCAATGATGGGAATTCATCGCTTTTACAAACTGAGGAACCCCTTTCAAGATTAGGGCTTTGCTAAATTTAGCACAAGAGAGACAGACATAAGAGATAGAAATTGGAGAGGGGAAATATCTCATGTGTGCTCAGAAGATGCTTGATCTACATGTTTAGAATTCGCTCTCACCCGATCGCTTTTACACGAAAAGCCATTGATGGAAATTCATAGCTTTTACAAAATTAGGAAGCCCTTTCAAAATTGTGCGTGCTTCATGTTGCTTCCACATGGGTAGCTTTTCTTGCATGTGAAAGGGTCTTAGGCTACCCAAGGTAAAGAAGCAAGTTCTTCTTTTTAAAAAGAAGGAAGATATATTGAGAAAAATGGATAGCACGACTCACCATAAGAACACCTCCATTATTTAATCAAATAGAAAGGAGAGGAAGAGAGATCTCTTGAATATCTATAAAAACAACCATGTGTGTCCACAAAGGAGGGAGTGAGAGTGGAGCTCAACATTACATGCAAGAGACAAACTCAACTCTAGGACCTGACCTTTGCGAGAGTGGATCAGTCCAAGAATTCAAGTCTTCTTGAGATGAGAGAATTTATACCCTGATGAGGATGAGATTTCAATGTTAGTTGAATCTTTATAGCCACTGTGGGTGTCATCTTACTATTGCTCATCTCATCGCTCGTGAGTGGTGAAAGTCCATCTTTGTATCCACCGCATGGTAGATAATAGTGAAGAAGGAGAGGGTTCTCTTAGTGTTTTTCTATTTAAAACAACGTTTGTACCTCTTCACTCATGGAAGATATGCTCATTGTTATTTTCTCAAATACATTATTTTCAAGCAAGTCTTTGATACAAGAGAGAGAGAGTGTGAGAAAAAAAAATTATGTTTCATATTGGATGAGCGTTTTTTTCTTCCGAAAGGTTAAGAGTGTGGATCACACAAAGTGTTTGTTTATGAAATACTTCACATTAAGAGCCTTTTTAACTTTTTGCTCATCAACTTGAATTCCCCCATCTCTCTCCTCTAAATGATCGTCTTTTCCTAGTCTTTTTTGCACTAAGGTATGGTTGGGATTTTCTCTTTCTTTAAGGGCATGTGTGTATCTTGGCAAGGTGGTTGTTTTTCAATGAAGGAATAGAGGGTGCTATAGAGTTATATTTCCCTTTATTGCCTTTCTTTTGGTGCCCCCACCGAGGAGTTCTTCATCGACGACCTCATTAGGGCCAAAAACGTCTCAAAATGGGCTGTGTAAGGAATTTCGCTAACTTGCTAATTAGTAGAATGTTGACAGTCAAAACGGCTCCAAATTTGGCCGTTTTGGATATTCAAAGCGTGTCTATGTGATTGAACACGTATCTAAGTACATATTTTAAAATCTAAAAAAATATATCGTTTTCATGCTACTCTTTAATAGCTCATCTCAAAATTTGTCCTCTTTTAGTGACTTCGTGGCAAATACTTATTTCTCTTACTTTTGAATGACCATTCCCTCCGAACGCGCTCTCATCCATTCTCCAAAAAATTTCACTCCTCTACTTCTTTAAGAATTTCACAAGCTACATCTCATTCTCATTCTTCTGCGTCTCTCATGTTCTAATAGCTCTGTTAATATTTTTAGCTCTGTTAGTAATGAGTGACATCTAATCGTAAGTTTCATTTGAATATCAAGCTCAACCAAGAGTATGCAACTACACGGAGTGTCTACCAAAGACCCCTTTCATGTGCGAATGAAGCTCAACATCTTCACAACGAAGGAAAGAAGCATATTGACCTATGGACAGATGGAAGTCTATATCCACCGGATCCCAGAACAGGACGGTATCCTTCTTTTCACACACCACATGATTTGATTAGATTTGTTGGTGATGGGGTGGATGGCTTACTTGGTTATAGTTCAAGACTATCTCAATCACATGCAGAATATATTACATATCTTCAAAATACTTTATCTTTGAATGCAACAAAAATTATAGAACTTGAAAACAAAAGTGTCTTTGAAACAAGAAAATGATCATTTGAAAACCTTAAAAGAAACTCCAATAGGGTTAAGAGCACGAGTAAAACGAATGCGGGATGTAGTTGACAGAGAGATCTGGACAAAGGAAAAAAAGGTTAAAACTTGTAAGAGATCATGTTACTACCCTTCTAGGATTTGACATGTCTAATGCTCAGGAAAGGGTAAGATTTTTGAATGAGCATATGAATAGGTCGGATATCTTGAAACTTTTGAAACTTCCTGAAAATCAAACTAAAAAAAAACTAGTCTTTCAACATCTACTAAAAGATATGGACTTATTGGTCCAGCCTTCCCAAATGCAAGAAGTTTGTGACACAGTGGGAGTGAGTAGAAAGGGATACAGAGCCATCTCTAAAACCTGGTTCAGGGTCCTTAAGTATTACAAAATCAAAGCTTTTGGGTTGCCTAGACCTCACAATGTTGGAAAATATAGAACTCTGTTAAATGAGAAAATTTCCAAACATTTCGGAGAGTATTTCTATATTGAGGGAACAATGCCATATGAGAGACAAAAAAAAAATCGTCTTTTGAATACAACGTTTATAATAATATTTGGATGAACATTAGAAAAGTCCAATCTTTTATGGTGAGATATTACAACATTCGAGAAATAGATTGTGAAGGAAAACTTGTATTTGTTATAAAATTAGATGAAGCTCAAATCCAAAAATGTCAAAAAATGGAAAGAATATCTATATCCCTAATGAATAAAGCATTGGACTATAGTCAAGGTAAGCTTGATTCTCCATACCACAAAACTCAATCAGAAATGGAGCTATGGTGGATTGGATCAGCTCATGTGCCAATAGAGAGTCATGAAACATTAAAGTGGCTCTTCTCACAAAAACAGACATTCCTTCAGTTATTCAGAGCCAAAATGCAGGTGAACACCTTCATGTAGACGACATAGGTGATTTCATTATGGAATGGCATTTGAGTGCCGACCTCAAGGCGTTGAAGTGTATGTTTGGTGTATGTGGAGGAGCAAATACCAAATATCCATGTCTTTATTGCATGGCAAGCATAGGGACAAGAGAATGGCTTGCAGAAAATGAGATTGGAAAACCACCATCCAGAAATAATGTGAATGTTGTCGATTATCCAACTTCTGTTAAAATTTGGGATCCAATTCTACCAATACATTTAAAAAATGTGCATATATGTACATTGCATGCAGAGATAAGAATCTTGGACAAATTGCTCCGACTTTATCTGGACTATGCATATTCTATTAAGCCGACTAAACTTGCAAATGAGTGCATAGAAAAATGCGAAGCCTTGCTCTCTCAAATGGGTTTCCATGGTGGCGAAGTGCATCTTAAAAAAGATCCTGTTCTTTCTGGAGGTACAGGTGATGTTCTACAAGATGTTTCAATGGGAGGAGCAAAAGCAAGAAGATTTTTGAGCAACCATGACACCAAACAAGTCAATGCAATGTGGAGCTGCTGGAAACATCTATGTGTCATCACCACAAATGTCAAAAGTAGACCAGATGTAGCCAACAAGCGTATGGAAGTTTGGAAAAAACTCGATAATTTTTTTAAAGTCCTAAGACAACAAGTTGGTTCAAATACTTATGCAGATGATTTCAAAAAAGCAATAAAGTTTTTAATAAAAGCTATCATAGATGCCTGGGGAGAAAAAGACATAACTTATTACTTGGTGAGTGTTCAGACTTATCAAAACAGTTAAAATTAAAGTGTAATTTCTTAAATTTACTAACAAAGAATTATCTTTGTAGCATATTCTTTACTTGCATGGACCATATTTTGCTACAGAAGGACCCCTTGCAACATGGAACACACAAGGAATGGAAAAGTCTCACTATCAACAAGCGAGAACTTCCTTTTTCAGATGTACCAGAAGAGGAGGTGGTCAAAGAAGAAGCAATTCAGTTAAAGAATTATTCAATTGGTTCTAAAGGAGGCAATTACAAAGGATGAGATCAAAGAACCAGCAATCTGAAACTACACAAACACCTCAAGATAGAGACTAATGATTTACTAACACATTTGTACCTCTTACAAAATATTTGCTGAATTATAATCAGTCCTTGCAAAATATTGTGTGTACATTAGTTTTTGATTCTCTTGGGACTATTTGGCATGTCACCTCTGTATCTCAAAAATTTTCTCCTTCTATAACCTCCAAGAAGATTGATATCTGACTCCTCAGCTGCTGCATAGCTAGAGTAGCAAAGAAAGTATCCTGCTCTTGAGGCATTGAAACCTATAGCATATCCTGCTGCAGCTGCATAGCTAGAGTAGCAAAGAAAGTATCCTGCTCTTGAGGCATTGAAACCTGTAGCATATCCAAAGATTCTAAGAGCAGCAGCTCTCTCTAGAGGCAAGACCTTGTTAGCATTTATTTGAAGGGGATTGTATCCCATGAACCTTGACAACACCTTCAAGGCAAATATTGGCAACTCAGCATCTTCAGAGAAGTTCATGTGGAATGCACAGAACACAGCCTTATCCAATGTAGGTAAGTAGTGCATGAGAGCAGATGAAGGCCTTCTTGACCTAGTCTCTGTAGCTTTCACTCTGCTGCCTTTAGCTCTTCCTAGAAAATCATCCTTATCAAGCAATTCAATCGGCAAGACAAAAACCTCACTTTAAAAAAATTACAATCACAATAACATTTTGCAAAAGATTAAATGGAAACTACCTTCTGCAACTCATCCTCCATTACTACTTTGTCTTTCATCAAGTTGCATGAGCCAACCCTTTCCACTTTATCAGAATCTGCCTGAAGCTTGAAATCTCTGCCAAAAGACTCTACACCTAACTCAATAAGCCTGTTCTCAAAATCCTCATCTCTAAGGGAAGGTTTCTCCTCATCCACTCTTTTAAGGCACAAGGCAAGTGCATCAAGAGCAGGGATAAATGAGTGGTTAGATGTTTGCAAATCAAGTGCCAAAAACTCTTCCTTTGACTCTACTTCTGTATCAATAAAGTCTTTGGTCACCTCACAAGCTTCTGAAATTGCTGCAATACAGTAGTCTTCCCTGATATTGAAGAGACATTGAAGATAGGACAAAGGAATAAAATCTTTCTCATTGATATAGAAGAAAGGAAGGCTTAGAACAGTAACAGAGGATTTAGATATGCTTGCTTCCTCTGAGGGCTCTTCAATAATAGTGAAAGCCCTAAATTCAGCAACATCAAGATTGGCACTTTCTTTCTCCTCAGCTTGAACATCAATTTCTTCCTCTTCTAAAATCTCACTTTTCTCTAGCTTTGAGACTGTGGTGACATTTAAGTTTTCTTCCTACTTCTCTGCATCAATTTCTGATTGTTGCTCTTTATCTTGTATTTCTGCTTTCAAAAATAGAAAGAAAAGAAAGGAGACATCCTTGGGGACAAGGTTACAAAGCTTTTTATGAATTGGACAAGAAATGGATGAAGGGCATGTGAAAGAGATTCT
This sequence comes from Cibotium barometz, assembly GCF_041138505.1. Lineage (NCBI taxonomy): Eukaryota > Viridiplantae > Streptophyta > Polypodiopsida > Cyatheales > Cibotiaceae > Cibotium > Cibotium barometz. Next base: position 25,305,800 of record NC_141066.1, read on the forward strand.
ATTTGAAAATCTACTAAACCTCTTTGTAACTTTGGCTTTCTCCACTGACAGCTGAGTAAAATCGGTAAGGTGACAAAAATCATTGTCTCCAATATGAAAACAATGAGCTTCAATTGACATTTCAAATTGCTTGTACTCCTCTTCAAGAATGTCCTTAAGCTTCATCAAAACATCTGAAAGAACAAACCTTGGATTGAATATCTCCACTGCATCTACGTATACCTTCATGTCATGACCATCTTGCAAAATAGCATTCAAGAGTCTTTCACTTGGGCTTTCTTCAACAAGTTCATGTCGTCCCTCAACACTTTTACTCATTGTGATATTTGAAAAAAAAGCTGGAATAATTCTGAAGAAGGCTTAGAAGTCTTGATATGAAAGAGCCCAAACGAAGCAAAAATAAGTGGTCCAAAAGTTTTGGAATGCTTCTATCGCTTGGTGCGGGCTTTGGCAATTTGAAGGTTTGAAAAAAAAACAGAGGGTTTTGCAAAATAGGGCTTGGAAGTCACTATATGGCACAACTTGACAGCGAAAATAGGTGGTCCAAAAGTTTAGAAAAAAATTGAGAGAGAGTTTTTGAGAATATCCGATGGAGCATGTGGAGCGTGGCAAAAACACCTTAAATAGTGACCGTTCGTGCCACGTGAAAAAAATGATTGCATGACACGTGTATCCAACGGTCCTATGTATGACGGATTCGAGGTATAAAAAGTTAATTTTCTTGAAAACATTTCTATTTTTCACCGACACGGTATCAAGCGAGATCACTCCTCCGAATTTCCCGAAATCTTCTTTTATCCTTCTCACCCATATCAAGCGATAGATCTCACTTAACCATACCGAATCAAGCTAGAACCAGGCGATTGCACATTTCCAATACTTTTGGAAACCTTCAATCGCTTAGTTCCATCTCCATTTGTCATTGCCCGAATCAAGCCATAGTGCTTTTCCAACCACTTTGGATCCGCCCCATCGCTTTGTTCGGGATCCTCCCCTATCTCTTGGCCATACCGAATCAAGCTAGAACCAAGCGATTGCACATTTCCAATACTTCTGGAAGCCTTCAATCGCTTAGTTCCATCTCCATTTGTCATTGCCCGAATCAAGCGATAGTGCTTATCCAACCACTTTGGATCCGCCCCATCGCTTCGTTCGGGTCACTGTAAGTTTTTTTAATCTCGGCACACAAATCACCTTGATCGGGTCTCTTTTTTTTCTTTAACTTCAATGGCGAGGACAAAACAGACTGCAAGGAAAGTCTATCCCCCTTTGGAGACTGAAAAAGCTAAAGACAAACCAGGATCTTCCAAAAAGCCAGTTAGCGATGAAAAACAAGAAAAGCCTCCTCCAAAGCCTCGTGCTAGGGCAACAGCAAGAAAGAGATTAAATTATCAGGTGAAGTCATTAAGAGAGATCAGAGCGGCACAAAAATCTACTAGTCTTCTCATCCCTCGACTACCATTTATTCGGGTTGTCAGGGACATATCAGAAAGGTTAGTTGGCAAAATGAGAAACACAAATCTTGATAAAGTCCGATGGGAGTCACAGGCCCTTATGTGTCTTCAAGAGACTGCTGAAGATTTTTTAATCGACTTTATGAATGATGGATACATTGCTGCTGCATTTGCTCATAGGATCACTCTTATGAGCAAAGATTTTGTGCTTGTGTCCAGACTTAGATACAAGTTTGACAAAGCTTTGGAATCCATTCCAAGTCAAGATATGAGGGCTTTTGAAATTCTTAATATTCCTCCAGCAAGACAACCCAAACAATCAGTTGTTATTGAAGATATTTCTCATACTTATAGTACAAGAAAAGCTCAGGATATTAAAGAAGAAGTGGAGAAAGAGAGAGAGCAGGAGAAGATTACAAAGGATGCCATTCTTTCTCAGCAAGCTGAAATTCTTCATGCATCCAATTCAGAGCTTTATCAGAATGTAACAGGTCAAATGATAGTATATGTCTCCATGCATGGAGAGGATGAGGTTTATTGTGACATTGCCCCTGAAGACACAAGTATGCTTGTGAATCACAATATTGAGATATCTGACACAGTCCTCTTCATCTGTCTGAGGTTTGTGTGGATTTCCTTTTGCTTTCTTGATGAATTTCTTAGATTCCATATTTTGTTGATATGTTTTGTTTATGTCTCTAGATGTCTTATGAGGGATCTTCCTGACTCAATGGCTATGCAAGTGACCATTCTTGATCCCCTTGTTACACAAAGCCTTTTCAATAGGCAAGGGGATCTTGCAAGTTTTCTCAAAAACTTTGATATGCTGACATGCAATTACATTGTATACCCTCATGTTGAAGTGTAAGACTCACACTCAATTATCTTTTGTCCATCATTACAATATTCATAACTAATTGCAGTATTCATCTTATCACAGAGGCCATTGGAGTCTTATTATCTTCAATCTATTGGATAGAGATGTTATCTTTATGAATTCTTTAGCATCCATTCATGGGAGAAGTAAAATGTAAGTATCAACTTTACCATGGTTTATGTTCTAGAGCAATATTTTGTATGTTTTCAATTGTTTGGTTGACCCTCAATATTTTGTGCTTGCAGTGCTGCCAAACTTATCTTTCTTGAGTTTTCTAGGTTCCACCTATGAAGACTACAAACTTGAAGATTTTAAGTACTACAATCAGGAAGTTCCTTTGCAGAAAGACTCAACATCTTGTGAATGGATGGTGCTTGCTAATGCTTGGAGATATCTTGAGTCAAGATTTAGAATGACAACACTTACTGTAAGTTCATGTAATAATAGCATTGATTGATTTGGTCAATACATTTAGTGACTTTGTCATATTAAGAAATTTTCTTATTTTCTTTTGCCTTAGTTGCATGAATATACAGATTCTTGGGTAAGTTGGGTAAGGGAGAAGGCAGTGTCTATGGTTTTGGACAGATCTATCAATCCAGTTGATCCTGATTCCCCCTTTCCACCTAATAAAGAAGCCAAGGGTACAACTTCAAAGAAAAGAAAAAAGGAGGAGAAGGAAAGCCATGTCAAGGATGGCTCATCCAAAAAGAAAAAGACCTCTGCCAAAGAGAAGAAGAAAAGAAAGAAGAGCCCTACTAAGAGCAGATCTTCCAAGGGGAAAAAGAGCCATTCTAAAGAGAAGACCCATTCTAAAGGAAAGAGCCCTCAGGCTACACAGAAGAGCCCTAGCCCTCCTGCTAAAGAGAAGAGCCCTAGCCCTCCTGCTAAAGAGAAGAGCCCTAGCCCTCCTGCTAAAGAAAAGACCCCTAGCCCTCCTGCCAAAGAGAAGACCCCTAGCCCTCCTGCCAAAGAGAAGAGCTCTTCACCAACTCAAGAGAAGACTCCTATCAAAGAGAAGACCCCTAGCCCTCCTGCCAAAGAGAAGAGCTCTTCACCAGCTCAAGAGAAGACTCCTATCAAAGAGAAGACCCCTAGCCCTCCTGCCAAAGAGAAGAGCTCTTCACCAGCTCAAGAGAAGACTCCTATCAAAGAGAAGACCCCTGTCAAAGAGAAAACCCCAAGCAAAGAGAAGACCCCTGTCAAAGAGAAGAGTGCTACTAAAGGTCTTCCGTTTCACTCACCAGTGAAATTTAAAATTCAGAAGCGTCGTTCATCCAACAAAGAAAGTAAGAGGGCAAATGTTGGCTCTCCATTCAATTTCTTTTTCATGTTCCCCAAGAAGACTGCCAAGTCTCCAAAGCCAACCTCCAAAGAACCTTCTCCAAAACTAGACCCCACTGCCAAATCTCCCTTGCCAACACCTAAAGATCTCAGAAAAGAGCCCAACTTACCACCAGTTGAGGAATCCACTGCAAAGTCTTCCTTTCCAACACCTCAAGAGCTCAAAACTCCAGAACTTGAACCTCAATCAGCCAAATTTGATCGAAGCAGACAGAAGAGAGAAAGATTCTCTAAAGAACCAGGGTCATCCCATGCCAAAAGAAAAGTTGATTTTGTTGAGTGATTCCACAAATTGGCTTTTGTTTTGTTCATTTTGTCCATATGAACACACCCTTTTTGGGACTATATTCTGTACTTAAATTCAGTATCAATAATTTGATATTCAACTGTTAAACCTTGTTTTGTGTTGCGAACAATATGTTGACCATTTTTGTGAAGAAGTCAAGACAAAATTTAGCAAAATATATTGATTACATTATTGGAGAAATCCTTTTCAGCTTTACAAACTTGCCCTTGCAAGTGGCTCAAATACAACTTTTTTTGGGGGGAGACATGTGATGCATGAGGTTACACTCTCCATCCTTGTACTGACAACAATATCATCTACTTTGAATCTATATTCAGGTGATATTTCGTCCAGAAACTCAAGTGACTCTCTTACATGTTGTAGTCTCCAGTTTGATGTTACTATGAGGTTCCTAGGATCTATGAATGGATGGACTATGATGTTAAATTCAAACTCTGGACAATTCTCTTCAGAATCCAAAGGGACCCAACTACCAAGCTTGCTTTTCCATCTCCTATAGTCATAGCCCAAAACTAGGGATTGACGACATAGTTGGTATGAGATAGACATAGAATTTGGGCTTACTCTACAACTGATATTGTCGCCAATATGAAAAGTTTCCTTGGTACTCCATCCTTCTCCAAGTACAGTGTCCAGATCAGTCGTAGATAGTCTTCTATTAAGCCACATCGTTCTTGTCCTCTTCAATTCCATTGTATTGAAACATGCCACAAAGACATGTATTGGCAAGAACCATTGAATTTTTATCCTTCTTGAAATCCTTCCAGGAGACATAACTTTAAGAATATCATCTTTGATTTTGGATTTGAAGATTGTTATGGTATTTGGATCAGGAACTTCCCATTCTAGTGACATTAATGTGGGAATAGGTATGTCATATAATTCCCCATGAACACCTTCTCTTGATGGAACCCTGTATTCTACAAAATACACAAATATATCCATTGATTTGTAAAATGAAGGTGGTTTGTTTGCATACATTACATCTGCAATCCCCTTGTAAATTGCTTTGAATGTGCCACTTAAGCTCTCAACAGGCTGCCACTCCACAGCTGTTGATGGAAAGATAACTGTAATTAAACAAACAACAAATATATCAGAAGGAGAAATATTGTGTTGTATCAAATAGATAAAGTTTTGTTAAATTACAGTAAGAATGGAGAATTGGATGTTCATCCAAGTTCAACACCATGTCTTTGGCCATGTAGACATGTTGAACTTTTGTAAGCCAGCCATTGTCGGTCACTTTGAAGGCAAGAACACGACCTTTCCAATGGGATTTCACTTCATTTTGCTTGGTTCTTTTCACCCTGTGGGCACCTTTGCAAGAGGGAAGCATTGTTACCCAATCATTCACACCAAAAGACATGGGTTTCCAAACACCATCCTCTCTGATGTTATGAAAATCACAAGAAGTTATATTATGAGAAGGACGACGTGAGGATGCCATAGAAGCTCACAGATGAGAGAAAAATAGTGAGTCTTTTGAAAATGCAAAGAAAGGAGAATAAGCCATATGCCAAAATGGAGGGAAGGTGGAAAAGGGAATGAGCCATACCAAAATGGATGGAAGGTGGAAAGTAGACGTTTGAAAAAATTTGGTGATTTGTCATTAATAGCGTTGTTTTCAGAGCCTGAAAAGAGAAGATTTCGTATCTTCCTGCTTGATTTTTTGAAATATAAAATGGAACAAGATGTCACTATTTTGGACCCAAACTTTAATGTTAGCCATCGTAAACGTCTAAATTAAGCCGTTTTAGCCGTTCGCCACTAAAATAGAACCGTTAAGAAGACATTTAGAGGAGACAAGAATGCCATACTTTTGTATACGTGTCAATTCACAATTCGACAATTCCTTAGATTAACAAACAGCCCTTTTCTAGCCGTTTTTGGCCCTAATGTTCAGTTCACAAAAGTGATAACAAACCCATGAGATGGCTACTTTCCATGGGTACCCATTATTTTATGGTGGACCCAATGAAGATGTAGATCCTAAATATAATTGAGAAGTAAATGAAATCAAGTAAACTTTAGACATATAGAGGTAGTATGTGTAAACATAAGGAAGCATTTTGCTGTTAGATGAACCTTGGAAGATAAATGGAGATCATTTATACCTTGGGGTGGATGATAATTTTATGCTCCATTGTTCAACCTTGGCTTTATACCTAAGTAGAGTAAGGATATTTCCCACTACCTGGGTAATAAGTTCTTACTCCATTAACAAGGATAAGTAAATTTTGATGTCTACATAAGGCTCATAAACTAATCAATGCTTGCTTGATTAGCTGATGAGCCTTTGTGCCGCCTTGAATTTGTATCTAAGGATAATGAGGATATCGCCAACTGCTTGGCTAATAAGCTTTGAAAAGATTCATCCATTCGTAAGGATAAGTAATTGTGGTGCCAATATAAGGCTTGTCAATTAATCAAGCATTTCTTAATTAGTTGACGGGACTCCTAGTCGGCGGCTCTACTTAGTGAACAAGCCTTGTGGCACAAGGAGTATCACTTTAATACACATATGACTTATGCCATGAAGATAGTGCTTGGATAAACAAAAGTCTCATGTTATTCCCTCAATTTGGAACGAAGTGAGAATGTATCCACTACACAAAATGCCAATGTGATGGCAAGGTTACTTTGGGAAACGTCCTAATCTCCATAGCTTCCAAGTTGCCCTAGCATACATCCACTACAAAAAATGTCAATATCACAGCAAGGTTACTTTGGATAGACATCCTCATGTCCAAAAACCTATTTGCTCGTAGACTTCCATACATGTGATAGATCCAAATATATGAGATCCTATGGAGAAGTCCTAAGTTTTTATCTAGAGGAAAAAGAGATAAAGGCATCATTTTGTTTTAATTTGAACACGTGAATTGGAGAGAGAGAGAGAGAGAGAGAGACAAGGGTTCCAAATTTTCCACACTGAATGTGACAAGTAAAAATTGATTTTTATAGAAATTCCAAAAATTTGATTAGAAAACCAACTAAAACTCCTAAACCTCACTTTAACAAAAGCATGCCGTTTCACTCAAAAGAACTCCAAGCAGCTACACAGCATCAAAGAGAGGTGTAGTCGCATTCATCAGAAGAGCTAGACTTTCATGACCTCTTAAGCACTAGGAGACTTGAAAAATCTGCAATGGGCACTAATTGCTCATTTAAACATGCTCTGATGATGGTGCACAAACATGCTTTGATGGTGTACAAACAATCTTGATGACCCTTCTCCCCACTGGCCCATGTGTACCTTCAGTTGTTTCTTCCTCTTCATGTTGTTGAAGAAGAACCAAGGCCACAGCTTGCTCTGCCACTTGATCAAGGAGCTCGGGCTTTGGATTTACCTCCTTGCCCTTAAATCGGCCAGAGCAATGTCGCTAACCTCAACCTCATCATCGGAGTCTTGCTCATTCAACATGAGAATGAATGTTGAGATCCATGAAAAAAAGTTGGTGCCGATGTTTCCCTTACGAAGAGCAGCCATTTCTTGAGTGGAGAGAACCTTGAAGTGCCCATCTTCTTGTACAGCTTGTTGGTACCTACGCAATCTCTTTGGATAGTTTGCATCGGTCGGATTTGTTGATGTAGCCTAGATGCTCGCAAGAGACCTAGAGAGTGCTACTGTCAAGAGACCTAGAGAGTGCTACTGTCAGGGGTGATCACAGAAAAGGGATTTATGTATGTTTCTATGTACTCCAAGGTCTCCTTGTAGTCATGTTTGGCGAGGAGGATAGTTGCTTCGAAGTCAATGGTGCAAGAAACATCCCCCTTTCACGTTTCTTTTATTTGTCTAAGTTGTTCAATAATAATATAATCTTTCCTCCCTCTTCTAATTTTACTTTTGCTACGACTAGCCATGAATAAGTTTTTACATAGTTCCTCTCACTTCCTTGTCCTTTAGGTATATTGGAGGCCCTTTTAGATTGTTGATCTCTTGAAAGTCTCTCGAATTCCCAAAGCCATTAGGACTTTGAATCATGTTTTATTGTTTGGATCCTTTGCTTAAATTATGTACTTCCAAATATGATGTTATCTTTGTGGGGGTGTGTATTCATTAGCTTTCTAATTCATAACTTTGTTACAAAATAGAAAGCTAATGTTTTTTTCTATTAAAGTAATGCATCAAATGGTGGTTACAGTTAATTTTATTATCTACTTGATTTTCAAAATGTTACAACTATCTACAAATTATGTAAAAATATACTTTGCATTAGTGATTTCTATTTGCATCTCTTGTCTACCCACTTAGCATATACATAAAGTTTCCAATTACCATATGAGTAATCTAGTAACAATGGTCAATCCTCATTGGAATTCAATCCTCATTTTCAATCATTGGGCTTCAATCCTCATTCCATTAGCTTCAGGATAAGCTTTCAACCTTGTCTATCAGACTCCGAAGTCACTAGTTGGATCGAATTTTCTAGCGAGGGCACAATTAAGCATTTTGGGGTCCAGCACACTATTTGGGAGTCACGGGTGACTAAAATCCTTGATCATAATACATGAAATTCATAAAACTCTTATTAACCTCATGCAATTACCTCTTAGGACTTCAAACACATAGGAACCATAGCTAAGTATGTAAGTAAACATGCTATAATTCACTATGTAGATGTAGGATTTATGAAGTGAGAGAGGATAAGTCACCACATTGTAAGAAAGCTTTTGTATTATTCTACACATAAATGAGAAACATATTGGACTTTAATGCTCCATAAATAAGTAAGCACCAATCTCATGTGCATATGGATCCCTTTATAAGGAGTACCATTTATAAAATTTGCACTTAATTGCAGTATGATGGGAAATTTCATGCTTCTCATTGGCATTGCTAATTGCATTTAACACATGATGTGTTTTCTTATAGGGTACCACATCAACATGTTGCTACTTAACTCCTTTGCTAGTTATTGCCAAAGAGTACTTTAAAAGAAATAACATCTTTTGCATGATTCCACGCACCAAAATTTGATTTTGGGAAAACAAACTTAACAACTCGAATTATCATTAAGGTCATGATCCTACAATGAGCTTTGGAATACACAATATTGATTTTGATGTTCCCTCCATCCTAATAGTATTGATCAACTTAGACAAATAAAAGAAACATGATAGGGGGATGTTCCAAAGTCTACCAAGAGCTAAGATTTTGAAGTTAATTAAGATAGTGATTGGAATTTTTCCCCTCCTTTTTTGGACCTTGCCGAAAGACAAGAATGGCTACTTTGAATACATGCTAGGGGGATGTTCCAAAATCGATTAAGAGCTAAGATTTTGAAAGCAATCAAGATAGTGATCAGGATCCCTTTATCACAAGTAGCATTTGTAAAATTTGCACTTAATTAGAGTATGATGGGAAATTTCATGCTTCTCGTTGTGGCTTGCTAATTGCATTTCACACATGATTTATTTTCCTATAGGGTACCACATCACCGTTTTGCTACTTAACTCCTTTGCTAGTTATTGCCAAAAACTACTTTAAAAGAAATGACATCTTTTGCATGATTCCAAGCACCACCATTTGATTTTGGGAAAACAAACTTAACAACTCTAATTATCATTAAGGTCATCATCCTACAATGAGCTTTGGAACACACATTATTGATATTGATGTTCCCTCCATCCTAATAGTATATGAAAGAAAATTATGCACCATCTTTTGTTGCCCATCATTGATTTCCACCTTTATTGTGCAAGGACCTAGCATCATGTAACCCATCATTGGATTTAATGTTCACTGATCCATCCCAATAGTATGTGAAAGAAAATTATGCACCACCTTTTGTTGCCTATCATTGGTTTCTACACCATCACCACTATTGTGCAAGGATCTAACATCATGTAATCTATCATTGTTTTGATGTTCACTCCGTCTCAATAGTATGTTAAAGAAAATTACACACCACCTTTTATTACCCATGATTGGCTTCTATGCAATAGCAAGGATCTAACACATATAACACATCATTGGTTGGCATCAAACACTTCCAAGGATGTTGTAAGCTCGTGATCCTTCTGATCGACATCTAGCAGCACATGGAAGGATGGAGAGAGTCTCATCCTCCCTAATATCAAAAGCTTTATAAATACCATAAAAAATAAACACACTGACTCGTTCAAGCTTCTCAATTTGTAATTCTTTTTGTTCTTGAAAGGTAAGTGCCCAGCCATATGGAGTAATGCTAGGCTAAAATGGATCCTACTTTATTTTTAACATAAATAGACATTTGGTTTCGTATGCATGATTTTTTATCACTTGAAGTCAAAAATGATGGAGATTGGGAAATTTCCCCTCATTCATCCCAAACAAGCTGAAAGTTCTAAATGCTACTACAATGGAGTGAATTGACATGAGTTCTAGAATTCTTAGCAAATAGGATATAGCCCATTGTGCACTTGTATAGAGATTGAGCTTGTTCTATGTATAGACTCCAATGACTTGACTTGTGTGAGCTTTCGACAACATAACTATGCCATGTTAAGCTATAAAACAATGCTAATGAGCCTGCTAATTGCTAATTCAAATCAAGAGAGCAAGGAGAGTGAAAACGACGTGTGACAATGAGGTAAAAAAAACTTTTCGGTTTTATAACCTTCATCGAGGTTCGGTGGTGGCATACATTTTAGGGTTGCCAAGATGTACGCTCTGGATGTACACACAATTTTAGGGTTAGTGAGATAAATGGCCAAGATATGCATCTGATTTTAGGGTTGGTGAGCTATAAAACAATGCTAATGAGCCTGCTAATTGCTAATCCAAATCAAGAGAGCAAGGAGAGTGAAAAGGACGTGTGACAATGAGGTGAAAAAAAAACTTTCCGTTTTATAACCTTGATCCAGGTTCAGTGGCATACATTTTAGGGTTTGCAAGATGTACGCTCCGGATGTACACACGATTTTAGGGTTAGTGAGATAAATGGCCAAGATACGCATCTGATTATAGGGTTGGTGAGGCATCCACGATTGCGATCTAAATTAAGTACCTCGTTTGAGGTACATGGATGACTTAGATTTTGGGTCATTACCAGACGATTGAGGTATGTTTGACAATTGAGATTCAGATCGAGATGTATAAACGGCTGGAATTGCATCTTCAAATGGGCACAAATGGACAGGTTGAATTGTGTAGATGTATCTCATTTGCAGTTTTTGAACGGCTTTGATTTCATCTTGGTATCTCAAACAAGATATGTGGACGGATGAGATTACATCTCGATACCTCGAACAAGATTTTTCAATGGTCGAGATTATATTTCATTATCTTGTTCGAGATATGTGGACAGTGAAGATGGCATCATTGAATATGTTGAATGTACATCTGAGCAGCAGGATATCCAAGGGGATCCACCATGGCATTGACGAGGATCCGAACGGCATGCATATCTCGATCGAGATAATGTGGTGGTGGTGACATGGATGGTGAACCTGCTGGAATGGCATTAGTTGGTATCGCATTCAAGATATGGTGCTTTACACTTGGGATGCATGTGTCGTGTTTTAATTGATGGTGATATCATGATCAAGGTACTCCGTCTAAGTTGCGTCAATGTCTCAATTTTAGAGAAAGTGAACGAAAGTGAGTACCCTCATCTTGCAACCACCCAAGAAGGCTCTACAAATGAGGGGAGTGTGCCTCGGATTCTATATTTACAAGCACCATGACAAGAGAAGGTAGCAGAACCTCCACCATAACCTCGATGTGGGTGCCGCAAGGGGGACATGACTGGAAGAAGGCTCCTCATCCTCCAAGGCCTCAGAACCCAAATGTGCCACCATGTGCACCAAGGAGGGGAAGGAAATATGGAGTCCAGGCACTCCAGGAGATACGTAAATTTAAAAAATTTATAGATCTCCTTATTCCCACGGCACCTTTCACACGTCTTGTAAAAGAAATCATATATAGTTACTCTCAAGTCTATCGTGTACAAAGCTGTGCCTTGGAAGATTTACAAGAAGCTGCAAAATATTTTTTGGTGACATTTTCTGAGGATGCAAACCTCTATGCTATCCATGCCAAGGGAGTTACTATAATGACAAAGGAGCTTAAATTATCTAGGCTTTTGTGTCATGAAGACTTGTAATCAATAGCACTACTATGTAAAAACTTATCCTTATCAATAGAAAGCTCTTTTTTTTTCCTTGTCTCATTTTAATCTTGTGCATTCATTGATTTTTGTTTTGGAACATATTTTAAATTTTTTTTAGTTTGAAATATTTTATATTAATGTACCATGTGCAAAATTGAACTTGATTGCACCATGTTTCTCACTCTGAGTTAAAAAACACAAAAGTGCATTTTTTTGTAAATTCTTCTAGAGAGTTTAAAGATTTACATTTTTTTTGTTCATTTCAATAAAAAAATTGAATTCCAAATTTGCAACAAAATTTTCCAGAGAATATAGGATTTTTATCCAAATTATTTAAAACATTTTTTTAGAGCCCATAGGCCTTCCAAGCCCTCCCCCATGCCTCGGGGGAGGCTTCGTTTGCCTGGATGGCCCCAAGCTAGCAGCAGGGGCCAACCTAGGGCCTACTTGTAGGTCACCCCCCCTGCTAGCTTGGGGCCTTCTAGGCACATGCAGTAGCGCCCCCCTCCCCCCCCCTCTCGGCCTAGGAGAGGGCTTTGAAGGCCTGTATAGGCTATAAACAAACATAATTAGAAAATTTTAATTAATTTTGACTACAAAATTGAACTCACTCCATTAAATTACAAATTCATAATCAATTATGCATAGTATAAAGATTCACTTCATGTTAAATTCAACTACAAAAATTAAAATTACCCACCTCGTAGACAATTCAAAAAAGTGTATTTTTATTACCAAAAGATGATTACATAATAATATTTACAATTTACATCCCAAATTTTTTAATTCTTTTGATAGCTTCTTTTAAGGCCTTGTGCTTCTCTTGTTGAGGGGAAGAGTGCCCACCATGATGGAATGTACAATGCACGTGGCATCTCTCTCTCCCACACTTTTGGTGATGGTTGTATTGACAAGGACCTTGGGTGCGTAGCCTTCTTGAAAGGTTGAAAAAATAGCCTCCCCCCTTTCTTGGAGATGCTAGACAAGCACAACACTTTGGATAAGGCCTTGAGAGCTAGAAGTTGGAATCCTCCCAAAGGGCTAAAAGCATTGTGGACAACCACAATGTCTTTTATTGGAATATGTCCCATGTAGAGTTAGTTCCAAAGGGATCCCTTGTGCCACCCTTACGATGTGCTCGAGGATCCAACTCCATGACATGCTACATACAAACCACATTTTAGTAATCAATCATGCCATGAATAGGAGTAAACAACTAGGGATTATAAACTTACCAAGTGTAGTTCATCAGATGCTATCACATCGAGCTACTCAATGTTGATTGATGACTTTTTCTCCTATAATTGTTGAGGAGGGGAATGCACCAAACTGACTTGGGGCAAGCTAATTTGTACTTCTTTGAATTTCTCCTCGGGCACTTGACCCTGCTCAGCTTCTTGTATTTGCCCCCTTGAACAAATTGGATACTCTCTAATACCGTACCATTAACTTGTACAAGTTGCTCCATCATGTATTGAGAGGCTCTATTGTCAAGTGAACAATTCAGCCCAATGGTAGGAAGAGACAAGCACTCATCTTGCTTTACTTTAAACCTCACGTGGGTGGGGGTGTCACTCATAAACTTGTAAGCGTAGCATGTGGGTTCAACAGAAGGGATTTTTAAAATCCCATTTTTTCACATTTTTTACATATAGAAGGGTACCATTTAAAGGGGATATTCACATATTGAATAGAAAAAGGGTATGTTTTATTCATGAAAAATTCATAGATATGGGATTTTTAAAATAGTTCTTGAATGCACGTGATACATAGGGTTAAACATTCTTTCTCTAGGTCCTCCAAGAAGAGAAACTCCTCTCCATCTACCACTACGGAGCTAAGTGTACTTAATGCTAACTGGAGCATATTTGGTGTTGCCCCTATCTCATCGGCCTCATTAGTGGGTGCATCCACTGCCGCCATTGCTGATGACCCTTCTCCACTGGCCCATGAGTGCATCCAAAGCCGCCATTGCTGATGACCCTTCTCCACTGGCCCATGAGTGCATCCAAAGCCGCCATTGCTGAGATGACCCTTCTCCACTGGCCCATGGGGTGGTACCTTCATTTGTTTCTGCCTCTTCGTGTTGAAGAAGAACCCAGGATGATAGAGCTTGCTCCGCCACTTGATTAAGGAGCTCGGGCTTGGATATACCTCCTTGCCCTTAAATTGGCTAGGGCAACGTCACCAACCTCAACCTCATCATTGGACTCTTGCTTATTCAACATGAGAATGAATGTTGAGATCCATGAGAAAACGTTTCTTGAGTTGAGAGAATCTTGAAGTACCCATCTTCTTGCTTGTTGGTATCTACGCAATCTCTTCCGATAGTTTGCATCAGATTTCTTGATGTAGCATAGAAGCTGGCAAGAGACCCAAAGAGTGTTACTGTTAGGGTTGATCACAAAAAAGGGATTTATGTATGTTTCTATATACTCCAAGGTCTCCTTGTAGTCATGTTCAGCGAGGAGGATAGTTGCTTCGAAGTCAATGGTGCAAGAGAAAATGTGAAATAACCACTACAAGGGATGGGGCTCATACCTGCGCTCCTAGCCGCGGAAAATGACTTGTGGAAAAAAAGTAACGGGCCCATGTATTAGCACGGCCAGAGACATGCATGTAAAAGCGCGTGTACAAAAGCATTCAGACGCGCTGATACGAGGGCGTATACACGCATTTTGTCAGTTTAGTTACACTTATACATGCACATTTCACAAAGTATCTGCGTATATACATGCAACTTTTACAGAGTTGATGCGTCTATACACGCAAACAGAGAGCAAAAAAAAAAATCCACAGAGTGCTATTTGGTACTTGAATGCTATTCCAGCATTCTAGCAGCCAATAGCACTCTTTGGAATTTTTTTTTGGGTGATTTAGTGCATTGTCATTACACGATTCAAGAACGACATGAATGCATACATTGTCAATACACGATTCAAGACAGACATGAATGCAATACTATCAATTCACGATTCAATATTACTATCAAAATTTTATGTGTACACATATATACAAGGGAGTCCATATGTCGAAGTAGCCTATGGCTTCAGTTACAAAAATATATATATAACCACATCCTCAATATGGAATGTGATACTATAAGTTTGAGTACTACGCAGACCGAGATGATGACCCGCTGCTCCCTCCATGATCAAATGAGCTCACATCGGTATACATGTCCGATGAGTAGTGCTCACGTCCAGCAAGAGCAGTGGCCGGCGGGTGGATCATCAGAGTGGGCAGGATCATCAGCAAAGGTGCAGTAACAGCTTGTGCCTGTTCAAGTAATATATAGTATATAAGTATATATATATGTAATTCAATAAACCAAAATCATTCGTTTACAGTTCTGTCGACCATATGGTCTCATGGCCATCTCAAACTGCACATCCGTAATACGTCCCTCATCTCTGAAGAGGGCCCACGTATCACGTCTACTATGCCGAGATGAGCATACCCAGTATTGTGGGCTGTGGGCTTCCTCCCCATAACCCGTCGCGCTGTATCATAATCAACACAATTTGTAAGATTAAAACAATCATAGAATCAATGAATTAAGTAAATAATCAAATAAAGTGGCAAGATACGAACTCTGCCTCCCATGACTCGACGCTGCTAGATCCGAAAATGCGAAGATCCAATGGTCTCCATCTGGATCCATCGTGCCTCCACATGCTGCCTGCTCTTCACGCCACCCTCTGCTCGTGCCTCCACATGCTGCCTGCTCTTCACGCCACCCTCTGCTCGTTTCTTTGCCTCCTTCCACTCGCGTTTGTGCACAGTGGCAGGTTTCTCGGCAGGATAGCCACCCGTAGCTACATTTAGTCCATCATCGTCCGCGAGTTTCTTAGGGTGAGATATTTTATTACTTAAGATCTCCCTTATTCGCGTCCTTCCCCATACATCCGAGAATGTTGCATGTGGGGGATTGGGGTACCGACTATGTACAGCATCTATCACCTCCCCAACTAATCGGCTATTTTGATCTTTAAATCTAATAAAACAATTTTTGTACAAGTTTGAAACTACCCCACGCATGTACTCCATTACCTCTTTCCCCCTCGCATCTTTTTTAGGGATGATCCCAAAGGTGTGGACGATGATGATATGAAACAAGAGCATCTTTACAAGGCTTCATCAACACCGATTTTTGAAGGGTACACATACGTGTTTCACTTGAACTACTCAATATACAAACAGTTTATGGATGGAGCATAAAAAGCCTTGACGCATTTTTGAAGTAAGCATTCTAACTTGCAAATTTGAATTAGTGGTTTAGGGTTTAGGGTTTAGGGCTAATTGATGATATTGGATGCAGGCTATTATCAAACATGATTCCAAAGGGGAATAGACTACCCACCTCAAGAGACATAGCGAGGTGCTATGTGACATCTCTTGGAGGATTGGATTATGATCGCATACATGCATGCGTCAATGATTGCATTCTCTTTCGTGAGACGCATAAGGAGGCTCGACATTGTCCCACTTGTGGTGAAGCAAGATATAGAACAGATGTGAAGAGTGGCCCAGCTTTAAAACAGAGAAACAGAGCCCAGAAACTTGAGACTTGGCCTAGGTATGGATGGAGTGAATCCATTTGGTTTCAAAAGCACCGCATACAGCGTGTGGCCAATTCTGTTGGTGAATTACAACCTTCCACCATCAATGGCGATCAAGAAGAGACATCTTATGTTATCCCTTCTAATTCCAGGAAAACATAAAGTCAAGCATATGGATGTTCTTCCTAGAGCGCTTCATGAAGACCTTAAAAGACTTTGTGAAGCAAAGTGCAAGGCCCGAAAGAAGCATGGCCGAGGGTTGGTTGATACAAGAGTCTCTTGTATATATTTCAGAATTTCTTGGTCAGGTGGATAGCTCTTCTGCGACTATGGAGCAATGAAGAGGACTTGAGGATGACCTCTATTGTGCCTCAAGGAAAAGGACAGAGTAAAGTAATTGACAAAACATTGATTGATGATCTCAATTTCACTTGCATCCTTAATAGTGATGTGATGAGCAGATGGGTTACAAGATATGAGGATGCAAAAGACAAAAAGGTAAGCAGAAAGAGCTCTCTTCTGGAGGCAACATGGCTCTCGTAAGGTGTACCCTAAGCATCTAGCAACACTTCCGAATGATATCCATGTTGATTGGTTGCATGAGGAAATGGAGAGAGGGGCGAGGGACTGCATATCATGGCGGAAGAATGGGAGTATGCACGAGGATGCATGTTAAAGGTACATAGAACTAATGTTTTTCATTAGTTGTAAGTGATTTGCTTTTAATATTTATTCACATTGCTTACACAAATATTGTTTCTATTTTGGTCCAGTGCACTATGTTCAATGCTATATGGTGTGAAGGCAAGCATTTTTGAACACAAAGAATTCATGAAAAGAGGAATACACGAGATTGCGGTGTCATTAGTAGCTTTGAGGGAGCTAATGAAAAAATGGATGATTATTGTGGCACAATCCAAGACATATTTAGGCTTGACTTTTGTCACTTCTTTGTGTATGTTTTGGATGTCAAATGGCCAAATGAACGTGGTGGAAAAAGGGCCTAATGCAACGATAAAACGCCATGCAAGTGGCTATGTAACTATTGACTCTATAAAGTTTTGGCAAACAAAGAAAGATAGGCTCGTATTGCCACAACAATGTGAGCAGGTATGCATTTTTTTACTAATGTGTTTCATGTACATATATATCTAAGCTCGCGTACCCCTTGACTTTTGATATGCTAATTAATTACTGCAGTATGTGTATTTGAGTAAGTTATCTATCTGCCAATGGTGCATGACATTAAATGGTGGTACGTCATCCCTATTGCACCACGTTCCAAAGTGATGTATAATACATTCACTGATATGGAGCATATGGAGGATGTAACAAGCCGTAATGAAGATGATGTCGAACATGCCAATGAAGATGTTGTGATCGATGATCAAGAAATAAGAGATGATCATGATAATGAGGATGAGCGTGCCATTTCTCATGATCATGAGGATGACCCTACCATTGAGGATGATGGTGATATTGATGAGGATGATCAGGGTATCGATACCATTATCAAGGACAGAATATCGATAGTGGAATAAATTTAATCATAGCCTTACAAATTGATCAAATGGATATTGATGTTGATCATTTGGCAAGGATAGATCTTATTGAAGATGAGATCGAACCCTAACCAATCCATCACTGTATCGTTCTAAATTGATGACATTTCTATTGTATATGTTGTCTTTTAATTATCATCTCATGATTTATTTTTGAATATATTTCATTGTTGTAAATGCATGTAGTGGAATTGTGTAATGATATATACTGTAATGTTCTATGAGATGGTTTAAAGAAAATGGTTTTTAATTTTGTAAAGGAATGGAGTTTTTCTTAATAAAGTTCTCGCGTGCAATAATGCGTGTATATACATGGGCTGATACACGCGTTTCTGAAACCGGTATACACGTAAATTTAGATGCCAATATACACACGCTGATAGACGCGTTTCTGAAACCACTATACACGCAAATTTAGATGCCAATATACACGCGTCCGATACTACTCATATACATGCGTGACCATACACACGCCCGTAACTTATCACGTGTATTGAACGCATTACTGGCAGCAGTGTCTTGTAGTGACTTACTGGCCAGCCTACTCAATCCTCTCAAGGAATGCAAGAAAGTTTTCATACCCCATGGAATGATCCATTAGGATCACTGAGAGTGCAAGCCAAGATGTAGGGAATATATGCTAGCAAAGTGCGCGCGAGTTCTATTGATATAAATGACAAAAATGAGGGAAGTTCCCTATTAATATAAAAAATCAAGGTTTGAAATCAAAAAATTCACACTTAATGAGAAAGGGCTGACCGTCCAAAATACTTTATTAAACGTAGTCATTTTATTTATAATACTTAATCCAAGTAATATATTTAATCAAACATATCCAAATAATAAGTTTGTACAAACTTATAGAAATTACACTTATTTGCGATCATTCAACCTTCATCCAAATAGTGCCATTCATTCCATTATCAACCAAAAAGGGAAAAGTTTGACTACAATGAAAAACAATCTCGCAATCTACACAAACACATATGAACAAATATCACCAGAGTATGGATGGTTAAGAAAAAAACAACTCAAAATTCAATGAGGAAAAAGCTAATACCTTTCGATGTTCTTTCTTGAAGCTTCCATCTTGTACTTCCTTAAATCCCATAATTAGTAGGTATTCTCAAATGTCTGCTAAGCCCCATTCTTTGCTAGCGTTGACAAGGTCAATGTTGCCATTCGTAGTTCTATGGGTGAATCAACACCCTCACATGACTCCAATGGTATCCACTCCCGTTTTTTCTTCATCCATCACTTGTAGTGGAATCACACATAAAAATTTGAGTGTGCTTTCAAGTATCAAAGTTTGATACTTGAAATCACAACTTTGCAAGAATTAAGATTTACCTTATGCACCCCTTCCACTATATCCCCTTAATTTCCAAATAAACCATTCATTTCCTCATATTTCAATTTCTTACAAATAAACATTACTGGAGTGGCTTGTGGTGTGGGGGAGCTTACAAAAAACAGGTGCACAAAAAGATGCATGGGAGCATACCAACTAAGACCTATTGATCGAGAGGGCTTTGTAAATTTTAAAGAGGATTGGATATCACTAATCATGTTTTGTTTGAAGGTATCCACACTCCATTTGTCTAGGAGTGGCCACTCTATATTGCCTAATGAGGAAAATGGAAGCTTTTCAAGTCTTTCGTAGTCTTTACGCCTAGAGGGAACTATATAAGAGTGTGTGAAAAAGAATATTCTATTGCCAAGAAGTGTCCTAGGGTTCTTGTTGGGAAAAGAAACCTCACCAATGGTGGAATGGAAAGCACTGAATGTCCCTATTATTCTCTTCAATGGTTATTCCTTCATATAACTTTATGGGAACATGTCAGCATAAACAAAACTGCCAAAAAAAAAAGAAGTGAACAACAAGGGTATAACAAAATGATTTGAATAGAACCACATTAGCGACAAAATACTTACAATTACAAGGAAACTTGGTTTTTGCCATTTTAGGAGGAAGATGAATGTATGAAGCCATATAGACATGTTGAAGCACTGCCACCATTCCTTCATTTCTAGTTTTTTTAAAAGCTAGCAATCTTCCCTTCCAATGATGTTCCAAAACACCACAAGCTTTGACTCTGTGTGGCCCTCTTAAGCTTGGTTGTAAATAACCCAATCATTAACACTCAATCTTTCTCAAATCCAAATTATACTTTGCTCATTCCTAGAGTTGTTAAGAACATAATCAGAGATGGAATCACTAAGTCTCCATATAGATGTTTCCCTTGTTTTTGTGAGAACTTGCTTGCAAGAGGATAAAGTGTCTTAAGTAGAATTGGAGGAGGAATAGGGAGGTTAGAAGGTTTCTAGAGGATTAGACAAGATCTTAGAGAGCCATTAAACCTTGCAACAAGATTTATAAGTGGTTAGAGAGGGATTAAAGAGGTTATATCAAGATTAGTAGAGATATGAAATCTTGCAAGAGGGTTAGACAATTTTTGCAAAATTAAGGAGAGATTAAAGACACACAAGAGGATTGGAGAGAGATTACAAGCTCACAAATGAAGATTAGAAAGAGAATAGAAGGTGGCAGGAAAGATTAGAGAGGAATTAGAGAGGTTATAGCAAGATTAGTAGAGGTATGGAAGCTTGAAATAGGGTTTGAAACTTGCTGCCAGATTAAGGAGAGATTAAAGACATACAATAGGATCGAAGAGAGATTACAAGCTTACAAAAAAGATTAGAAGGTGTGGCAGGAAAGATTAGAGAGATTCGAGAGCTCTAAGACTAATGGTTTACATGTGTAATTATTTAAAGAGCATAGAAAGGGGCTAGGAAGCTTGGAGAATCCTTTTTTCACTATATAATAATATGGAAGCACTTTTTTAGGGATAAAATCTACTCACCCATGACTCCCAAATAGTGTGCTCAACCCCAAAATGCTTAATTGTCTCCCTGCTAGAATATTCTATCCAACTAGTGACTCCGGAGTCTGGTCAACAAGGTTGAAAGCTTATCGCGAAGCTAATGGAATGAGGATTTAGGCCCAATGATTGACAATTGTTACTAGATTAGTCATATGGTAATTGGAAACGTTATGTATATGCTAAGTGGGTAGACAAGATATGCAAATAGAAATCACTAATGCAACGTATATTTTTACATAATAATGATTGTAGATAATTGCGACCTTTTGAAAAGTAGGTAGATAATAAAATTAATTGTAACCACCACTTGATACATTACTTTAATATTAAAAAAACATTAACTTTCTGAAAGCTAATGAATACAAAGATAACATCATATTTGGAAGTAGATATTTTAAGCAAAGGATCCGAACAATAAAACATGATTCAAAGTCCTAATGGCTTTGGGAATTTGAGAGACTTTCAAGAGATCAACAATCTAAAAGGGCCTCCAATATACCTAAAGGACAAGGAAGTGAAAGGAACTATGTAAAAAATTATTCATGGCTAGTTGTATCAAAAATAAAATTAGAAGAGGGAGGAAAGATTCTATTATTATTGATCAACTTAGACAAATAAAAGAAACATGATAGGGGGATGTTCCAAAGTCTACCAAGAGCTAAAATTTTTAAGTTAATCAAGATAATGATCGGTATTTTTTCCTCCTTTTTGGACCTTTTGGGAAGATAGGAATGGCTACTTCGATAGGGGGATGTTCCAAAATCGATTAAAAGCTAAGATTTTGAAAGTAATCAAGATAGTGATCGTGACTTTTTTTCCTCCTTTTTTGGACCTTACGGGAAGAGAGGAATGGCTACTTGGAATACATAGTGGGGTCTAGGCATTTATTAGAAATAAGTAGTGGATATTGGCAAACAAAACCTTTGGCATATCAATGCCTTGGCACAAGCTTAGTAGTAACTTTTAGGCCTAAGGTTTAAGAGGAAACAAAGCTTCTTTCTTTTTGGAGAAAACATGTACAGGAAGGCTTTTTATAATCCCATATGGTGTTTTTTCGAAAAGTGTGGAGGGTATTTAAGCCATTTTGGGCCCCTAATTTCCCATCATCAAGAGGGGGCATGGCGCTTTGTCTTGTGGTGGCTTGCGGTCCTCTTGAGCACACCCAATGCTTGGCACCTTTGCATAGTGTAGTCACTCATGCCCTTTAGGGGGGTGTCAGTTGTGCTCTCTGCACATTGCTTGTGGTCATCTTTCTATGGTTGTGCATGCAAAGGTGTCTGCCACATGAGAAAAAAGGAAAAGAAGGTCTCCATTCACCGGTTTCAAAGATAGGGTTTTTCCCCTCTAACTAGAATGTTTGCATATCCTTATCCTCTTGATTTATTGCACTAGTGTGTTGTCAATGTACTTTGAAAGAACTTGTGTCCTTTCATTTACGTATAGATTATATCTTGAAGCTCTTGAAAGAAGATGAACACTACAACCCATACCATTTCTATAGCACATCTTCTTCGTATGCGTCTTCCTCAAGTTTATATGAACAACTTAAAGAGATCGAACGAGGATAAACATCAAGCCTATGATTATATACTCGACGTGAGGAATCAATGGACATCGATAGAGATCTCAAAGTAAATTGCAAGGTAGATGATTCCAAATTCATACCACATTGGAATCTGAGTTGCATGTTATTCATCAAGTCATAGGATTTTCATGCTCATTTGTGTGAGTCAAGTTTAACAAAAAAACCATACATAATGTATGGCCAAGGAGTTGGTACAGTCCTTCCCAGATTCAATAAACATAGAAGGATGTGCTCTTTCCCCATTTCCCAAATATCACTTTTGATATCGAAAAGGGACAAAAATACCTTCATTGTTGAAAAGGCGACCATTAGTCCTACCGTCTACGTACTGATTCGTGATATAAAACTCATTTTAAATGTGGTAAAAAATCTATAATTTTCTAATTTGCGAGGTACTTTTGAATCCCTATTGAACATAAGAACATGCTTCAAGCTCATTGATTTTGCGGATGTCAACCTAGCATTGAAATGAAGATGTTGCCTACGGGGAAACACACAAGATGACCCACTTAGTCTACCAAACATACCTAAACACATCCAACACATACACGACTCTATTCAATCCCTAAAAAATGATGAGCTATACTCTGTAAAACAATAACTTCTTTAAATGAGCATGCAATCTTGGATTGACTCGATCCGACAACTCGAGCTCTCGATGGAGAAAAAATAGCCAGACAAGTTGTCTCGAAAACTCACGATTTGCATGCTCTCGGGTTTCTTATTGGATGAAACCTCAAGGCCCAAAAATACCCTACCTTCTTCATAATACCCTCCAAAACCTGAGGATTTGCATTAGGGGAAATATGGACTACCAAAAGAGCCCTTAATAAGGATTAATTTTAATGACATTTTAATCAAGTTAGTAACAATGGGAGGGCGGGAGTGCACAGTCTATCCACTAGATTTAGGACCTAAAGTAGGGGTATTTATTGATATACTTTAGGCTTGTCCCCTAGTAACCCCAATCACATCACCTTTTTTAATCTAGTAGCCCCATTAGTATCACTTCATCTCCCTGCTGGGACCCCACCAGACCTACATGGCCAAGAAAGAAACCCTAAAATTTACCTTTTTTCCCTCCAAAACTTTAAAAGAAATGACATCTTTTGCATGATTCTAGGCACCACCATTTGATTTTGGGAAAACAAACAAACTTAACAACTCTAATTATCATTAAGGTCATGATCCTACAATGAGCTTTGGAACCCACATTATTGATTTTGACGTTCCCTCCAGCCTAATAGTATATGAAAGCAAATTATGCACCATCTTTTGTAAGCTTATGATCCTTCTGATCGACATCTAGCAGGACATGGAAGGATGGAGAGAGCCTCATCCTCCCTAATATGAAAAGCTTTATAAATACCATAAAAAATAAACACATTGACTAGTTCAAGCTTCTTAGTTTGAATTCTTTTTGTTCTTGAAAGGTAAGTGGTTCAAGCTTCTTAGTTTGAATTCTTTTTGTTCTTGAAAGGTAAGTTCCCAGCCATGTGGAGTACTGATGATAGGCTAAGATGGATGCTACTTTATTTTTAACATAAATAGACATTTGGTTTCGTATGCATGATTTTTTATCACTTGAAGTAAAAAATGGTGTAGATTGGGAAATTTCCCCCCATACATCCCAAACAAGCTGAAAGTTCTAAATTCTACTACAATGGAGTGAATTGACATGAATCCTAGAATTCTTAGCAAATAACATATAGCCCATTGTGCACCTGTAAAGAGATTGAGAGATTGAGCTTGTTCTATGCATAGACTCCAATGACTTAACTTGTGTGAGCTTCCGAACACATAACTAAACCATGTTAGACATTGTAACTATGCCTTCCCCTACCACTAGTACGACTGTACCTCCCCCATCGCCAGCCTCTCCGCCCTCCACGGCACCTCCCCCGTCCACACCGTCCCCGGCCTCTCCGCCTCCCCTTAGTACACCTTCTCCAATCACCACCACCACCACCACCAAGTCTTGGTGCACCCACTGCCTCCATCACCAAGTCTTGGTGCGTGGCTAAACCTGCAACTGACCCCGCCGCCTTGCAGCAGGCTCTTGACTTTGCTTGGGAACTATATAAGTGTCTGAAAAAGAATATTCTATTGCCAAGAAGTGTCCTAGGGTTCTTGTTGGGAAACAAAACCTCACTAATGGTGGAATGAAAAGCACTGAACGTCCCCATTATTCTCTTCAATGGTTATTCCTTCATATAACTTTATGGGAACATGTCAGCATACACAAAACTGCCAAAAAAAAGAAGTGAACAACAAGGGTATAACAAAATAATTTGAATAGAACCACATTAGCGCGACAAAATACTTACAATTACAAGGAAACTTGGTTTTTGCCATTTTAGGAGGAAGATGAATGTCTGAAGCCATATAGACATGTTGAAGCATTGCCACCATTCCTTCATTTCTAGTTTTTTTTAAAGCTAGCAATCTTCCCTTCCAATGATGTTCCAAAACACCACAAGCTTTGACTCCGTGCGGCCCTCTTAAGCTTGGTTGGAAATAACGTAATCATTAACCCTCAATATTTATCCAATCCAAATTATACTTTGCTCATTCCTAGAGTTGTTAAGAACATACTCAGAGATGGAATCACTAGGTCTCCATATAGATGTTTCCCTTGTTGAGAACTTACTTGCAAGAGGTTAAAGTGTCTTAACTAGAATTAGAGAAGGAATAGGGAGGTTAGAAGGTTTCTAGAGGATTAGACAATATTTAGAGGGCCATTAAACCTTGCAAAAAGATTTATGAGTGGTTAAAGAGGGATTAAAGAGGTTATAGCAAGATTAGTAGAGATATGAAATCTTGCAAGAGGGTTAGACAATTTCTGCAAGATTAAGAAGAGATTAAAGACACACAAGAGGATTGGAGAGAGATTACAAGCTCACAACAAAGATTAGAAAGAGATCAGAAGGTGCCAGGAAAGATTAGATAGGAATTAGAGAGGTTATAGCAAGATTAGTAGAGGTATGGAAGCTTGAAATAGGGTTTGAAACTTGCTGCAAGATTAAGGAGAGATTAAAGACATACAATAGGATTGAAGAGATATTACAAGCTTACAACAAAGATTAGGTGGTGGCAGGAAAGATTAGAGAGATTCCAGAGCTATAAGACTAATGGTTTGCATGTGTAATTATTTAAAGAGCATAGAAAGGGGCTAGGAAGCTTGGAGAATCCTTTTTTCACTATAGAATTATATGGAAGCACTTTTTTCGGGATAAAATCTAGTCACCCATGACTCCCAAATAGTGTGCTCGACCCCAAAATGCTTAATTGTTTCCCCGCTAGAAAATTTGTTCCAACTAGTGACTCCGGAGTCTGATCGACAAGGTTGAAAGCTTATCGTGAAGCTAATGGAATGAGGATATAAGCCCAATGATTGAAAATGAGGATTGACAATGGTTACTAGATTAGTCATATGGTAATTGGAAACGTTATGTATATGCTAAGTGGGTAGACAAGGGATGCAAATAGAAATCACTAATGCAAAGTATATTTTTACATAATAATGATTGTAGATAATTGTAACCTTTTGAAAAGCGGATAGATAATAAAATTCATTGTAACCACCAATTGATACATTACTTTAAGATTAAAAAAACATTAGCTTTCTGATTTGTAACAAAGTTATGAGAATCAGAAAGCTAATGATTACAAATATAACATCATATTTGGAAGTAGATAATTTAAGCAAAGGATCCAAACAATAAAACATGATTCAAAGTCTTAATGGCTTTGGGAATTTGAGAGACTTTCAAGAGATCAACAATCTAAAAGGGCCTCCAATATACCTAAAGGCCAAGGAAGTGAAAGGAACTATGTAAAAACTTATTCATGGCTAGTTGTATCAAAAATAAAATTAGAAGAGGGAGGAAAGATTCTATTATTATTGATCAACTTAGACAAATAAAAGAAACATGATAGGGGGATGTTCCAAAGTCTCCTAAGAGCTAAGATTTTGAAGTTAATGAAGATAGTGATCGGTATTTTTTCCCTCCTTTTTTGGACCTTGTGGGAAGACAATCGCTACTTCAATAGGGGGATGCTCCAAAATCGATTAAGAGCTAAGATTTTGAAAGTAATCAAGATAGTGATCGTGTTTTTTTCCTCGATTTTGGGCCTTACGGGAAGAGAGGAATGGATACTTGAAATACATAGTGGGGTCTAGGCATTTATTAGAAATAAGCAATGGATATTGGCAAACACAACCTTTGGCATATCAATGCCTTGGAACAAGCTTAGTAGTAACTTTTAGGCCTAAGGTTTAAGAGGAAACAAAGCTTCTTTCTTTCTAGAGAAAATGTGTACACGAAGGCATTTTATAATCCCATATGGTGTTTTTTTGAAAAGTGTGGAGGGCATTTAGGCCATTTTGGACCCCTAACTTCCCATCATCAAGAGGGGGCATGGTTCTTTGTCTTGTGGTGGCTTGTGGTCCTCTTGAGCACACCCAATGCTTGGCACCTTGCATAGTGTAGCCACTCATGCCCTTTAGGGGGGGTGTCTGTTATGCTCTGCACATTGCTTGTGGTAATCTTTCTATGGTTGTGCATCCAAAGGTGTCTGTCTCACAGGAGAAAAAAGGAAAAGAAGGTCTCCATTCACCGGTTTCAAAGATAGGGTTTTTCCCCTCTAACTAGAATGCTTGGGTATCCTTATCCTCTTGATTTATTGTACTAGTGTGTTGTCAACGTACTTTGAAAGAACTTGTGTCCTTTCATTTAGGTATAAACATCGTGAAGCTCTTGAAAGAAGATGGACACTACAACCCATACCATTTCTGTAGCGCGTCTTCTTCATATGCGTGTCTTCCTCAAGTTTATATGAACAACTTAAAGAGATCGAACGAAAATGAACATAAAGCATATGATTATATATTGGACGTGATGAATCAATGGACATCAATAGAGATCTCAAAGTAAATCGCAAGATAGATAATTCCAAATTCGTACCACATTTGAATGTGAGTTACATGTCATTCATCAAGCCATAGGATTTTCGTGCTCATTTGTGTGAGTCAAGTTTAACAAAAAAACCATACATAAAGTATGGCCAGGGAGTTGGTACAATCCTTCCTAGATTCAATAAACATAGGAGGATGTGCCCTTTCCCCGTTTCCCAAATATCACTTTTGATATCGAAAAGGGACAAAAACATCTTCACTGTTGAAAAGGCAACCATTAGTCCTATACGTATTGATTCGTGATACAAAACTCATTTCAAATGTGGTTAAAAATTTGTAATTTTCTAATTTGCGAGGTACTTTTGAATCCCTATTGAACACAAGAACATGCTTCAAGCTCATTGATTTTACGGATGTTAGCCTAGCATTGAAATGAAGATGTTGTCTACGGGGAAACACACAAGATGACCCACTTAGTCTACCAAACATACATAAACACATCCAACACATACATGACTCTATTCAATCCCTAAAAAATGATGAGCTATACTCTGTAAAACAATAACTTCTTTATATGAGCATGCAATCTTGGATTGACTCGATCTCACAACTAGAGCTCTTGGTGGAGAAAAAATAGTGAGACAAGTTGTCTTGAAAACTGACAATTTGCATGCTCTCGGGTTTCTTATTGGATGAAACCTCAAGGCCCAAAAATACCATGCCTTCTTCATAATACCCTCCAAAACCTAAGGATTTGCATTAGGGGAAATATGGACTACCAAAAGGGCCCTTAATAAGGATTAATTTTAATGACATTTTAATCAAGTTTGCACCAATGAGAGGGCGAGAGTGCACATTCTATCCACTAGATTTAGGACCTAAAGTAGGGGTATTTATTGATATACTTTAGGCTTGTCCGCTAGTAACCCCAATCACATCACCTTTTTTAATCTAGTAGCCCCACTAGCGTCACTTTACCTCCTTGGGGCCCCACCAGACCTACACGGCCAAAAAAAAACCCTAAAATTTCCTTTTTTTCTCTCCAAAACTTTAAAAGAAATGACATCTTTTGCATGATTCTAGGCACCACCATTTGATTTTGGGAAAACAAACTTAACAACTCTAATTATCATTAAGGTCATGATCCTACAATGAGCTTTGGAATCCACATTATTGATTTTGATGCTCCCTCCATCCTAATAGTATATGAAAGAAAATTATGCACCATCTTTTGTAAGCTTGTGATCCTTCTGATCGACATCTTGCAGGACATGGAAGGATGGAGAGAGCCTCATCCTCCCTAATATCAAAAGCTTTATAAATACCATAAAAAATAAACACACTGACTAGTTCAAGCTTCTTAAATTCTTTTTGTTCTTGAAAGGTAAGTGCCCAGGCATGTGGAGTACTGATAGGCTAAGATGGATGCTACTTTATTTTTAACATAAATAAACATTTGGTTTCGTATGCATGATTTTTTATCATTTGAAGTCAAAAATGGTGTATATTGGGAAATTTCCCCCCATTCATCCCAAACAAGCTGAAAGTTCTAAATGCTACTAGAATTCTAGAATTCTAAGCAAATAAGATATAGCCCATTGTGCACCTGTACAGAGATTGAGCTTGTTCTATGCATAGACTCCAATGACTTGACTTGTGTGAGCTTCCGACAACATAACTATGCCATGTTAAACATTGTAACTATGCCTTCCCCTACCACTAGTACGACTGCACCTCCCCCGTCGCCAGCCTCTCCGCCCTCCACGGCACCTCCCCCGTCCACACCGTCCCCGGCCTCTCCGCCTCCCCTTTGTACACCTTCTCCAACCACCACCACCACCACCACCAAGTCTTGGTGCACCCACTGCCTCCGTCGCCAAGTCTTGGTGCGTGGCTAAACCTGCAACTGACCCCGCCGCCTTGCAGCAGGCTCTCCACTTTGCTTGGGGAGCAGACACTGCCTTCTGCCAAGCCATCCAGCCTGGCCAGTCCTACTTCCAGCCCAACGCCCTGCAATCACATGCATCGTATGCTTTTAACGCCTACTGGCAAGCCCTCAAGGCCCACGGCGGAACTTGCAACTTCAATGGGGCTGCCGTCCTCACAATTACTGATCCAAGTAAGTTACTCCTCACCTATGCCATGTGGTGCAGCGAACGGCATTTTGTTTTCTACACTAACTGCATGTGCTGCTCCCGATGCAGGTTATGGTGAATGCGAGTACACCTCTCTTTGATGTTGTGTAGTTCTTTGGAGTGAAAAGGCATTTCGTTGGCCTGCTTTTGTTAAAGTGAGGTTTAGGAATTTTAGTTGAGTTTCTAATCAAATTTTTCGAATTCCTATAAAAATCATTTTTTACTTGCCACATTCAGTGTGGAAAATTTGGAAACCTTGTCTCTGTCTCAGTGTCTCTCCGATTCACGTGTTCGAATTTAAACAAAATGATGCCTTTATCTCTTTTTCCTCTAGATAAAAACTTAGGACTTCTCCATAGGATCTCATATATTTGGATCTATCAGATGTATGGAAGTCTACGAGCAAATAGGCTTTTGGAGATGAGGATACCCGTAGTGGCTGCAAAGGACACCTGCAGTGGCTTCAAAGAATCGGTGTAATAGGACACCCACAGTGGCAAAGATTCAACTAATAGGGAAACCTCATCCTCATCAGGGTACAAATCCTCTTGTGTGAAGAAGGCTTGAATTCTTTGGCTGATGCACCCAGGAAAAAGGTCATGTCATAGTTGAGATCCTCATCAGGGTATAAATCCTCCTATATGAAGAAGGCTTGAGTACTTTAAGTAATGCACCCGCAAAGGTCATGTCCTAGTTGAGATCCTCTATTGCACGTAATGTTGAGCTCCATTCTCACTCCCTCCTTTGTGACATACATGGTTGTTTATATAGGTAATATCCAAGAGCTCTCTCTTTCTCTCCTTTTTATTTCATTAAATAATGGAGCTGTTCTTATGGTGAGTTGTGCTCTCCTTTTTTCTCAAGATGGCTTCTTTCTTTAGAAAGAAAAATGTAATAGAATGGCACCAATAACATCTTTCCTGATGCTCAAGTTCACAAAACAATTGTCGGTTCCAATCAGGTGGCAACAACAAAGCAAGAAGAGTGCTCAATACCTTCTGCAACTCACCAAAATAAGCATTAAACTCCTCATTCCAAACAAAAGTTGTTTGGTTGGCTAATTACTATAAAGGATGCAAAACATGGGAAAGAAAATGAATAAACATGGCCATATACTTGACTTTTGGATAGAAGAAATGAGTTCTTTGAGACTGGAAGTGGAAGGTAAATCTAAAAGTACCTTAAGTCTAGCTTTGGCCATTCAGATTCCCTATGTTGAAACTAAATGGCCAAGTATTACTACTTCTTTCTTTGCAAAATTCTATGTCCCATAATTCAATAACCATCACAAATCATATTACCCTCATGAGCATCCACCTCATTGTAAATCTCATCTTGAAAGAGTAGAGGAAAATGATCTCGCTTTGTTGTTGCATTGAGTGGTTTATAATCCAAACATACCCACCATTTACCATCCTTTTTAGGAGTAACCAATACAAGAGAAACCCACTCAAAATTTTTAATAGGGTATATAAATATAGCTTTTAGTAACCTGGTTACCTCTTTAAGAGAAAAGCATCATGTTGTACCACTCCTAACCAATCGCAATTTTTGAGCCAGTGGTTTGGCATTCTCTTTTAACTCAATGTGATGTTGTATGCCATCTCTTCCTCTACTCTATGTGTAATCAAAAATGAAAAAATTAGGATATTTGTTTAGTATGTGCAAAAAAATCCTTCTCCTCTTCGAGCTTCATGTCATCTCCTAACATAACTTTAAAATTACTTTGATACACCTTCAACTCTTCTTGAACCTCAAATGAATGAAGTGTCACCCACATTAGGTCTAGAGATGAATCTTTAATGTCACTACTAGAGGACTCAAATGCTTCTTCTGAATACAAATACTCTTCATCGGTCTCTGCATCACCCAAATCCTTGTACCAGATATCTTTCTTCTCCTTTCCTTTCATGTCATAAACCAGTTCTTGCTTTCCATCATCTTGCATCACTAGTTTCCCTTTGTCATATTTTTGAATAGCTTTAATGGCAATTAACCAAACAGTGACCCGGACCTCAAGGGGTAGCCATCTCCCTTTCCTGACATAACTTAAACGTTAACAGTAATAGAAATCCCAATGACACTAACCTTGAGATTCATGATGATGACCTTGATGCAATTAACCTTGCTATTATTTTCCATATTCACCGTAATTAGAGAAGACTCATGTTTCCTTAGCCCTAACTAGTGTACTAAAGGCTCCATCATTAAGCAAATCCGGGATCCACCATCTACTAAGACCTTGGAAACCATTTCTTCTCTAATTACATAATCAAACGTGGAGGAAAATCCTTGTGGACCTCCAATGGACTATAAGAATGATCGGAGAAGGCTACTCACTCCTCCTTCTAGTCCTTTTGATACTCATACTTTTGTTTACTTCCCTCCTTGCCTATAGACACAAAGTGAAACGTTGAGGCCATTTGATGTTAGATATCTTCTTCCTCATATCCTCTCTCAAATTTTATGGCTCCACCTCATGACCAAGAGTAAAATCCAACAACCCAAGTCTCCTCCTCCTTCTTTTCTTCTTACTTCTTTCTACAACATTTTCTTGTTGCTTCTTGTTCTATACTACATCAGATGATTCCTTACTGTCTATTTTCTTATGAGATCATGTTTCTTCCCATGAAAAACATTCCACTTCCTCTTCATTTCTATTTCCTTTTGCTTTTTATCCTCTTCTTCGAATTCCACTACATGTACCCCCTATTTGTTAAAGATGGGATAGGTACAACCATCTCGATTGATTTTGTAGGTGAAGGATTATCAACCCTATCTTGATTCCTTCATTGCACTAGTGGATTTTTTCGCATATTAGCCCCCCTCCTCGAGGCATTAAAATGGGATAAACAAGATAATTCTCAACTATT
The DNA here is from genome assembly GCF_041138505.1 of Cibotium barometz. NCBI lineage: Eukaryota > Viridiplantae > Streptophyta > Polypodiopsida > Cyatheales > Cibotiaceae > Cibotium > Cibotium barometz. Next base: position 25,338,401 of record NC_141066.1, read on the forward strand.
TTTCTTCGAGGATGCAGAAAATTACACATACCATGGCGCCAAGTTCATTACAATTTCAACAAACGACCTTCTTGTCTCCTAGGAAGCTTCCGCCAGCTTCCTATGGTGCATGAGGTCTAGATCCCACTCCTTAAGCCAAATGAACTCTTAATTCTCAAAGTTTGTGAGTAAGTTTCTCCAAGGCATTGGCATCTTGGGGTCGTTTGTGAGATCATGTGTTCTTCCCATGAAAAACATTCCACTTCCTCTTCATTTCTATTTCCTATTGCTTTTTATCCCTTTCTTTGAATTCCAGTACATGTACCCCGTATCTGGTACCCGTATTATCTGGTAAATATGGGATAGGTACAACCACCTCCATTGATTTTGTAAGTGGAGGATTATCACCCCTATCTTGATTTCGTCAATGCACAGGTGGATTTTTTTGCATATTAGCCCCCCTCGAGGGATTAAAATGGGATAGACAAGATAATTCTCAACTGATTTTCTTCCAGGATGCAAAAAATTATACATACCATGGCCAAATTCATTACAATTTCAACAAACAAACTTTTTTTCTCCTAGGCAGCTTTCGCCACCTTCCTACAATTCCTACAATGCATGAGGTCCCACTCCTTGAGCCAAATGAATTGTTAATTCTCAAAGTTGGCGAGTAAGTTTCTCCAAGGTATTGGCATCTTGGGGTCGTTGTGAAGGTTGTCCAGGAATTTGTTGATCTTGATAACAAACTCTTGGTACAGGTGCTTCAACTCTAGTACATGTCTCTCCAATGTTTGGCAAATGCATGTTGGAGGCCAAGTCTTCATCTCTGCGACCAAATTTCTAATTCTTATACTTGATCTTTTTTGCTTTGTAGGCTACCAATGTTGCTGTTTCATGATAAGTTTTTGGGCTAACTAATTCCACCTTCTTCCTAAGAATAGGATGGAGACCACCAATTAAATAATCCTTTTTAAGGAATGCCGCAACCTTTCCCAGATTAGTGATGAAGTGAAGCTAATTCATCTGGATGTGTTGAACTTTTTTTCACAATCTTTATATTCCTCCAACTTCTCCTAATGTAAAGTTTGTATTTATTTCTAGAGCACTTTAGTGGTTTAAGCCTTGATATATTTTTCTTGAAAAGATACTTCCAACTTCGTGAAATTCTCATGAACTTCAAGATTAAGACATAAGAACCATGTATGAGAATTCTTACGCAATACCATTGTGAAAGAACTTAGCTTTTCTCCACTGTATCTTTTGTAAAGATGGAAAACAAAATCTTCATATTCTCCAAAAAATCTTCCTCGTCTTCATTGGGTCCACCATAAAATAATGGGTACCCATGGAAAGTAGCCATCTCATGGGTTTGTTACATAGCCATATCACTTTTGTGAACTAAAGGTCGTCGATGAAGAACTCCTCAGTGGGGCACCAAAAGAAAGGTAATAAAGGGAAATATAACTCTATAGCACCCTCTATTCCTTCCTTGAAAAACAACCCCCTTGCCACACATGCACACATGCCCTCAAAGCAAGAGAAAATCCCAACAATCCCTTAGTGCCAAAAAGACTTGGAGAAGAAGTGAACTTTTAGAGGAGAGAGATGGGGGAAATTAGGTTGATGAGAAAAAAGTTATGAAAGGCTCTTAATGTGAAGGATTTCACAAACAAACACTTTGCATGATCCACACTTTTAACCTTTCATAAGAAAAAAATACTCACCCAATCTGAAACAGGTTCTTTTTTTCTCACACACTCTCTCTCTTGTATCAAAGACTTGCTTGAAAAAAATGTATATATTGAGAAAATAACAATGAGCATATCTTCCATGAGTGAAGAGGTACAAACATTGTTTTAAATAGAAAAAATCTAAGAGAACCCTCTCCTTCTTCACTATTATCTACCATGCAATAGATACAAAGATGGACTTTCACCACTCATGATGACGAGCAGGTGCAACAAAACACCCGCAGTGGCTGGCTGTAAAGATTCAACTAACACTGAAATCTCATCCTCATTAGGGTATAAATTCTCCCATCTAAAGAAGACTTGAACTCTTGGATTGGTGCACTCGCAAAGGTTAGGTCGTATACTTGAGCTTATCTCTTGCATGTAATGTTGAGATCCACTCTCACTCCCTTCTTTGTGGACACACATGGGTTTTTTTATACATATCCAAGATCTCTCTCTTCCTCTCCTTTCTATTTCATTAAATAATGGAGGTGTTCTTATGTGTGAGTCATGTTGTCCCTTTTTCTCAATATAGCTTCCTTGTTTTTAAAAAGAAAAACTTGCTTCTTTACCTTGGGTAGCCTAAGACCCTTTCACAAAAGCATGCAAGCAGAGCCACTCACGTGGCAGAAACATAAAGTGCACACAATTTTGAAAGGGATTCCTAATTTTGTAAAAGCTATGAATTCCCATCAATGGCTTTTCATGTAAAAGCAATCGAGCAAGAGCGAATTCTAAACCTATAGATCGAGCGTCTTCTGAGCACACATGAGGTACTTCCCCTCTTCAATCGCCATTTCTTATGTCTGTCTCTCTTGTGTTAAAATCAGCAAAGCCCTAATCTTGAAAGGGATTTCTCAGTTTGTAAAAGTGATGAATTCCCATCAACAACTTTTCATGTAAAAGCGATCAAGTATGAGGTCCTTCCCCTCTCCAATTGCCATTTCTTATCTCTGTCTCTCTTGCACACACACACACACACACACACACACACACACACACAAGCTTATAAGGTGTTGTTCTCTGCCCTCTTGTATGCGTGCGAGAGATCCACACTCTTATGGGCGTGCAATGCCGGTGGCCCCTTTTGCTCTTCATGGCTAGCACCCATTTATGGGGCTATTTTGTGGGCTTGTGTGTAAGGCCCATGGGCGCCCAAAAACATGGAAAGGGTATTATGAAAAGGGCATGACCTTAATGAGAAGCTTGGAGGTACAAAAAGGGCCCTATGAGGATTAGCTTAAGTTGCTAATTTTTTGGGTTTAGAATGCTAAACTTGGCTCCATACTAGGGGACAAGCTAATGAATACCCTACTTTTGGGTCCCTTTTTAGACTAATACTCCTAGATCCTCTCCTATTCTTCCTCTAGGATCCACTCACTTTTTAGAAAAGTTAGCACTATTTCTAGAGTCCATTCTCATTTTTGAAATTTTTATGCGTGAGATTCCTTGGACCTCTTGCCTTTTTTATGTGGTCCCACACTTCTCTCTTCCCCAAATGATAAAAAACAAGGAAAAAAAAAGACCCTAAAAGTAGGGTTTTTTTGAAAATTTTAAATTTTAACATTTTTTAATCAAAAAACGGTCCCTCAATCATATGTAACCTCCAAAAGTACTTTTTCAAGGTCACTTTGTCAATAACTACCCCTTCAAGCCCCATACCTTTTCCGTCATATCTCATGTGTTTATACGTAGTCCCACACCTCTCTCTTCTCCAAATATGAAAAACGCACGTATAAGGGACCCTAAAGTTAGGGTTTTTCTTAAACTTTATAATTTTAATATTTTTAATCAAGAAAGGGTCCCTCAATCACATGTTACCCTTAGAAGTACCTTTTGAAGGTCATTTTCAACAATAACTATCTGATTTTCTTTTATTCATCCTTTCATCTTACTCTAATCCTTCTTTCATTTTGCTGACCTTAGTCAAAACCATGCCTCCTTTAGAATATATTTAATCATCCTTTCATCTTACTCTAATCCTTCTTTCATTATTGATCTTATTCTAAACCATGCCTCCTGTAGAAATGTCCTTATGTAAGAAAACTATTGGATAATGCATCCACTTCTTTACTTAGGGCTCAGGGAAAGAAACATATAGAATTATGGGTTGATGGTGCGCTCTATCCACGTAACCCTTTAACCTTAGATAACCCAACATTCATTGATCTGACACATCACTTTGATGATGGGGAAAATGGGCTTCTTGGATATTGTAAGCATCTAGTCTCTCGCGAGGCTTTCATGCAAAATATATACACATCAAAAATTTGCATCTTCAATAAAATATTAAAGATTTAACAAAACAAGTGCAAAATCTAGAGAATAAGAATAAAGATAAGGAGATACAAATCAAGGAACAAGAGAAAGAATTAAATAATCTTAGACTTAAATTAAATCATTTGAAGAAAACCCCAATTGGTGTAAGGGAATGCCAAAGAGAGCTATCAGAAATTGATAGGCTTGCAATAGGGGGTGGTCCTAGGAAAAGGAAAATCATGGCAACAAGGTGCTTAAGAATAATTGAGTGTTGACTAATTTTAATAAGAGGTCTCAACTAATACTTTTCTTCAATGTTTATATTTGAGGAACTTTTTGATTGATGCATCAGTGGGGAATCCACAAACACATACCCAGAGTCTTTTGAAAGTTGGCATTAAGAAGCATGACATGTTGGCTATTGTTTGTGACTCCAAATACAAGGGATTTCGTGATGTTTTGACGAAATATATCATAAAGGACATTGAGGGGATTTTGAGTGCAAATGATATTCAAAGTGCTTATGATGAAGCAGGTATAAGTCGTAAAGGCTATGAGCCCATCCATGATATCACAAAGGAGGCTCTTCACAAGCAAGGGATCAAAAGTCACTTACTTCCACCTCCGTGTACAAAGTTGAATTGGCAAAGAAGACAAACAATGCACATGTAAGATCACTTGTTGGTGAGAATTTCCATGTGGAGGGAACAAAAGTATCGAAGGACAAATCAAAGGGTGATAGCAAAGTAGATAATAATGCCTTCAACAACATTTTCATGGATTTAAAGAGACTTCAACAAGCAATGATCAAATTTTATAAAGTCTTTCATGATGAAGGTTAGTATGAATTAAATTTTCAAAGGGCGCATATTGGAAAGAATGGGACTTACACTCATAAATGAGTCAATGGCACATGCAAAGGACAAGGACATGGTGCCATCTTTCAGTGTTCCAATATGAAAAGGATAGTTTAGCCTCTTAACCCCATTAGAAAATTCATTAAGAAAATCAAAAAGGTGGAATCATCCCGTTTTCTGGGCAAGGGAAATTTTCCCGGTTTCGGTTTCGAAATGACCACCAGATTAGTTTCGTGTCCGAACATTCGAGGGCGAGGCTCCGAGTGTGAAACCTTGCCCCCCACATTCAAGGGCAAGGCCCCGAGTGTGAAACCTTGCCCCGCACAAGATGAAGCTACTTCCGCTGCCTAGCAACCGGGAATCCAGTTCACGGAGGGGGCAGAGGGGTCTCACAGCTGGTATCTTCACATTCGAGAGCGAGGCCCCGAGTGTGAAACCTTGCCCCGCACAAGATGAAGCTACTTCCGCTGCTAGCAACTAGGAATCCAGTTCACGGAGGGGGCAGAGGGGTCTCACAGCAGCTGGTATTAGAGCGCTATTTTGTAAACTTATGAAACAGTAACAAAAATTGCCTAAAATTTTAAAGTAAATCTGGGAAATAATGTTTTCACTTGCTAAGATTATGTTTGAAATGAATCCATAAATTGAAAACTCATAAATTGAACTGAATTTTTAAATGGATACCCCAAATCTGTCTAGCATTTCTGGACTCTCCTAGAGTCAGGATATGATCGCCTTTGCCTTCAAAAATCTCATCAACTCTGCTACAACCTGAGAAAGCAAAGTGAGGCTCGCTTGTCACTTTGAGGATCTATACTTTCCTGATCCAGTAGAGCAACATCAGCATATGTGGTTCTCCGGAGGGCAAACTATTAATGTCAATACCAATCGGCGTCAAAGACTTAGGCAGAATATCTCGCTAGCCATGATCTTGATAAGGCTAGGAGTTATTCATTATGTCCAACTCTATAATCAATCATTCATCCTGAAATTTTAGAAATTCTTGCTGTATTTTTAGACTTCTAAGCCGCTTTATTCTTAGAAGCAGAATTACAGCACCATTATGAGTGATGAATCATGTATATCATAGCGTGTCCCCATCGCAGTATCGCCTTTTTATGCGTTCGCGATTGAGACAATGACTTTTGGAGCCGAGACACTCTATGTATATATCAAAAACTTTTGATAATAAATGATGTTTTACAAAAGTTTCCAAATTGATTTCGTGGTTGTGAATATTGGTTAACAAAATTATCAGAGTGAATCTTGTTTTCAAAAATTATGATGGAATATTTATTGTTTAAGAAATAAATCTCAAAAACTAAATAGTCATAAATCTGATGGACAAAGTTAAGTTTACAAAAATCTTGTTTTATCAGAATCATGAGGCACGCGGCCCGTGCTAGGCAGCAGCCGGATCCTCTTACCGATGATGAAGAGTTAGATTCGGACGTTCGTAAAGCCCCGCACTGATCCCAACCTGGTCCATTCAAGGGTGAAGGGAAATAGTTAGGAGAAACAATGGAAAAATGGATCGAGGCAATGGAAGAATATTTAGATGTAACAGATTATAATGAGAGGAGCAAGATGGCTCTCGCCAGATTAAGAATTGTGGAAACAGCCAGGGTCGCATGGAGGAACCATTGCGAGACAAACCGTCTCGACCAAAATATGGCCTCTCAAGCATTAAAAGATTTGAAAAATCCATATTAGGGATGAATTGCTAATCTAAACATGCCCCAATGGAGACCAAACTTTGTGAGTATATGGGGGTGGGTCCCCCCCACATGGTCGCAAAGTTTGGTCACCATCGAAGCATATTTGGGTACGATGGCATGAAGAGCGAGATTTTCCACGGCCTCTCAAGCACTAAGAGATGTGATTGGGCACTAACTGCTAATCAAAACATGCCTTGACGATCACTAAACTATGCAAGCATGTGGGGGTGGGTCCCCCCACATGGTCGTAAAATTTGGTCACCATTAGAGCATGTTTGGGTACGATGGCATGGAGAAGAGGGGGATTTCCCATGGCCTCTCAAACACTAAGAGACGTGACTAGGTGCTAAAAACTAATCTAAACATCCTTCGATGGTGACTAAACTTTGCGAGCATGGGGGGTGGTCGCCCCCACATACACGCAAAGTTTGGTCAACATCAGACCATGTTTGCGTACGATGGAATGGGGAAGAGCGGGATTTTCCATGGGGGTTGTTGCAAGATCAGGGTGTCCAGTTTTATCCAGTTTATGTTGGACTGGGACAATGCTTGGAGAGCAAATTTTGGAAGGCAAGGTACTTAAAATGAGATCAAGCAAATAATAGAAAATACGCTTGCCCTTAAACTAACCCAATATAACTTAAATTAATATAAATTAGTCTAATTAATCAAAATTAATCAAAAATATGATGAAATGATAAACAAATGATTTTTCCATACTTAGAGTGATCTAATTTATTTTTTTATAGATGCACCATTACAAGTACACTAGTCCCTATAGGTTTTAGATGATTCACATCAAAAATGTAATTTTACTAGATTATTAATATTTGCAAGGCTTCTGCTAGTCTGGAAGAATTTTGAAAAAGAGATCATTAAAAATCCAACCATTGGATTTGTAATTTTTACTAATCACCACATTCTACTAATGTCTCAGTATCTACCCACTCTTTTGATCTAAAAGATTGAGGATTTTAAGTGGTAGCTATTGTGGGTACAAAAAGTGGCGTATATTATAACACTTTAAAGACCTTGTAATATTTAAAGAAAATAGACAAATATCTTAAAATTTTCTCGAAAAATCAAGTTAAGCTCCATATTATGTGAAGATCTAAGGTACAAAGTGGGAATCTCATATGAGTTTATATGTAAAAGATATTAGCATTTTATGGAATCAGTTCAAATTTGGGACAGGGTGTATACATTGACTTTGTACCTAAGAAAATGAGGACTTTTGACTATCTAATGCTTAATAAAATTATGCAACTATATTTCCAAATTGAATAATGATGTTCCAACAAAAGAACTTAAAACGAAATTCCTTCATTTACTAGGAGAGATTAGCCACTAAAGGTAAACAAATGCCTATTTTTTTACTATTTACAGGAGGGTGCCTGAGTGGACAAAACTGGGCACCCTGATCTTGCAACCACCCATGGCCTCTCATGTACTAAGAGACTTGAGAAATCTGCACTAGGCAGCACTACTTGCTAATCCAACCATTCTCTAATGGTGACCAGAATTTGCGAGCATGTGGGGGTGGTTCCCCCCCATTCTGGTTAGATCTTAAAGCTTACCTCAGGAAAAGATTCTATCCTCCGAGCTTCCTACATACCAAAATGAATGAATTCTTGGAATTAAAGCAGGATAGGCGGACAATTGAAGAATACCATCAGGCATTTTCCCTTCTTCTCAAATATTATCCACTTTTGGATGAAGAGCAATTGGCCAGATTGATTCGAGGGATGAACGAGCCATTGGATACTTTAGTGAAAAATGCCAAACCAATCTCAATGGCAGAAGCTGTCAGAATGGCAAAGAACTTTGCCAAAGCATTTGTTGTTAAGGTCCCGCCAAAGCCTGCACCCTAAAACTTTAAAAGGTTCCAAACCTCGGGAAGTACTTCAAAATTTCCACCCCCAAAGAGGCAGCAAGGCCCAATTCAGAATCAAGGTGCTGGAAGATTCAGAAGTGAAGGAAGACCCTTCCCTCATAACACTTTCTTAGGAGCCCCACCTTTTTCAAGGATTCAGAGGGATGAGCTTATAAGTGAGAACACGTGTTTTGGATGTCGGGGTTTCGATCACCATCTTAAAGACTGCACGACTCCTGCCATGTCAAGAGGACAAGAAAGTCAAGGACCCAGAGTGCAGAGACCAGCCCCTTTGTATCAGTCAAGAAAGTCAAGGACCCAGAGTGCGGAGACCAGCCCCTTTGTATCAGTCAAATCCGTCGTCTCGTCAAAATCAAGGCAATCCCAGGAGGAATCAAGCTCAGCCATTTGCCTCTATTCAGAAGAGTAATCTCATATCTCCCTCCCATAACTGGGGTAACCAAAGAGAAAGAGTTCTGCCCCAATCTGCAGCAGCAGCCAGAGCAGTTACGATAGCAGAAGTAGTGGAAGAGGAAAGAGGTTAGATTTATGCTGTAATTGAGAAGCAAGGGCCAAATCAACAATTCTGTGTCATCCATACTCCAGCTGAGTATAAGGGTAAGCCATTTAAGCTTTTGATTGATTCAGGCAGCACTCATTCATTTAATTCCCCTGGATGCTTGCATAAGCTAGTCTTCGAACAGAAATCAAGGAAACCTATGCAAGTTGAATTGTCCAGTGGGAAGATTCTTTTCACTCACCATGAAACAGATCGTATTCAGTTTAATCTATATGGGAATGTAACTAACTGCCTGTTCAGAGTCTTACCTTTGGGAGTTTTTGACAGAATCTTTGGAATGGATTGGCTCCATCAAGCTAACATTCATTGTCACAATGGAACCATTTCCTTCCGTGACCTTCACGGGAACAAAGTTCAAGGAACTGGAATTTTCGGATCCCTAGATCTGCGATTAGTAAAAGCTTCTAAATTACTGAAAGGACTTAGAAAGAAGCAGCTCATTTATGTTGTTAAAATGAATTCGGTAGACACAAAGTTAAAAGCTGAAGAACCTGAATAGTTAAGTGAGCATGATGATTTATTCCAAGCAGAGCTAATTGAGATACCTTCGATTCCGTAAGTAGATCATGTGATAGAATTGACCCTTGGAGCTCAGCCAGTAGCCTAGCGCACGTACAAAATGCCAGTTCCTGAAGCCATTGAACTCAAGGAACAGCTTAGGCAGCTGTATGGACAAGGGTTTGTAAGACCCAGTGTTTCACCTTGGGGAGCGCCAGTTCTCTTTCAGAAAAGGAAGGATGGAACGTTAAGACTCTGTGTGGATTATAGAGGTCTCAATCAGCTGAGAGTTAAGAATAAGTATCCTATCCCCATAATTGATGAGATTCTAGATAGGCTAAATGGATCCTAGATCTTCACAAAGATAGATCTCAAACCAGCGTATTACGAGATCAGGATTAATGATCAAGATATCCCAAAGACAGCCATCAATACTCGCTATGGGCACTATGAATTTACAGTCATGCCATTTGGATTGACAAATGCCCCCCAGCTACATTCAATCACCTAATGCAGGACATTCTCAGAGAATACTTGGATTATTTTGTTCTTGTTTTATTTGATGATATTCTCATTTACTCAAAGAATGTAGCTGACCATGAAGCTCACGTCTGTAAAGCTTTTGAGATTCTAAGGAAGCACTAACTCTTTGCAAAAAAGAGCAAATGCACTTTCTTTGTCCGACCATGTTGAATACTTGGACTTTCTGGTATCCAAAGATGGAATTTCTCCAGATTTCGCAAAAGTCCAAGCAGTCATAGATTGGCTTGAACCAAAGACAGTGAAAGAAGTCAGAGGATTCTTGGGAGGATTAACTGGTTGGTATATAACTTTTATACCTAAGTATGCTTCGCATAGCTTCCCCCTTGACTAATCTTCTCAAGAAGAATACCCGTTTCAATGGTCTGCTAGGTGTCAGAGTGCTTTCGATAAGCTGAAGACCGCCTTGGTAACCAATCCCATTCTGAAGTTGCCAGATTTCTCTCTACCCTTTGAGGTAGTAAATGATGCCAGTGGTTTTGCCCTGGGAGGTGCGCTCATGCAGGAAGGTCATGCAGTGGCCTATGAATCCCGAAAACTCAGAATGTATGAGAGAAATTATGCTATCCATGACCTGGAGCTACTTTCAGTAGTCTATGCCCTGAAGTTGTGGAGACATTACGTACTAGGTCAAAGATTCACTTTGATGATAGATCATCAAAGCTTAAAGTCGATTTTCACTCAGAAGGATCTCAACAGGTGCCAAAGAAGGTGGATGCATACCCTGAAGGAATTTGATTTTAAAATCAAGTACCGCCCAGGCAAAGAAAATGTGGTAGCAGATGTCCTCAAGCAGAAAAGCCTCCTTGCTTGCAATCATAGTAGTGTCAAATCCATTGATTATTGAAGCAAGAGAGATTTGGCCCTATTGCTACCCTACTTATGCAGGAAAGCAAAACTCCTCAGGAGTTGAACCGAGTTCAAGGGTTCAGCCTGGATGATGGAATTATGTATTATAATAGCAGGCTATGCATTCCCAAATGATGAGGGGACTAAGGGTCAAATTCTGAATGAATCCCATGATAGCCTTATAGCAGGACATCCAGGTTTCATCAAGACCTACATGTGTGTAAAGAAAAGCTTCTTTTGGCCTGGACTAAAAAAGGATGTACTTAATCATGTACGTCAATACCTGATATGTCAAAAAGTCAAAGCCCAGAGAGTAAAAATGTCTGGGAAGTTACATCCATTAGACATCCCCGAGATGAAGTGGGAATATATCAGTATGGATTTTATTACTGGACTACCTTCAGTGCAATCAAGTTACAACTCCATCTTCGTGGTAGTTGACAACATCTTCGTGGTAGTTGACAGACTAACCAAAGTTTCCCATCTGATTCCAGTAAAAGAAACCTACACTACTATAGTGGTGGATGTGGCCAGAGTATTCCTCAAGGAAATCTTTAGATTGCATGGCCTACCCACGAGAATAGTAAGTGATCGAGATCCCAAGTTCATGTCAAGATTCTGGACTGCATTTTTCGAAGCAGTAGGAACTTTCTTGGATCTCAGCACAGCTTACCACCCCGAGACCGATGGTAAATTAGAAAGGGTGAACCAAGCAATCGAAGATATACTCTAGTCATGCTATGGTAGGGAACCCAAGAAGTGGCTAAGCTATCTGCACCTAGTTAAATTCGCCTATAATGCCTCTTATCTCACGGAAGTATCGGGATGAGCCCTTTCAAAGCTCTATATGGACAAGACTGCCTAACACCATTAACTTGGTCCGACCCATTGATTAGGGTCGAGATGTCCAAACAGATGCTCGACGACATGGAGCAGCAGATGCAGTCAATCCGCAAGGATATAAAAGCTGCCCAGGATAGAGGCAGAATCAGTATGCAAATAAGAAGAGGTCAGACAGAAAATTTGAAGAAGCAGATATTGTCTTCATTCGAGTACGTCCCAAAAAAAGTTCTTTATCTCTTGGGAAGTACAAGAAGTTATCCCCCAGATACTGTGGGCCATAATTGATTACAAAGAAAGTAGGTGACTTAGCCTATGAACTTCTTCTGCCTCCTCATCTCAAAGTACATATAATATATTTCATGTCAACCTACTGAAGTATGTATCAAGCCCGAATCATGTGCTTAATGATGAACTCTTAACTTCTTCAACCCAAGGGCTGATGAAACTCCAACCTGAAGAAATCCTTCATGTTCAAGAGAAGGTTCCCAGGAACAAAATTTTAAGAGAACTATTAGACAAATGGAAGTTCTATCCTTTTGAAGACGCCACCTGGGAGAAAGAAGCCGAATTGATGCCGGATTACCCCGAGTTTGTGAGATGAGGACATCTCATGTTTTTCAAGTGGGAGAGGATGTAAGATTCCTCCCCAGCCCCTCAAGATGTCCAGTTTCTTCCCCTGTAATCAATCCCCTTTTCAAAATAATAAAAGATCTTGTTTCTACCTGTTTTGGCCTAGAGAGAAAATATTCTAGAGAGGTAATTCAGTTTTTAGATATCTTTGAATGGTAAAATTTCCTTTCTTATTAAGATAAACTCCCCGAAAACAAAAGTTTAAAAAGAAATTCCTAAGGTGCATTAGAAATAAATTATAATCTACTCAAAAGACCTTAGCCTAAGGGTCCACATTTTCTAAAAAATTTTGATTAAGGTTCTGAGGGACCAATAAGATTAATCCAAATGTAGGGAGGAGATAAATTGAAGAATAAAAGAAAAAACCCCAAAAATGAGTAAATACTCACATAAGATGAAGAGTGGACTAAGGACCAAAGAAAACATTAAAAAAACTGAATTTTGACACCTTAGAGTGGGGATTCCCCCTCATGAAGGAGGTGCCTTTTTTCTCATCATTACTCCCCAATTTTAAATTAATTAAGTGAGATATTTCATCTCTTCTCTCTCTTATTTCAAGTCTAGTTCCAAAAAGTAAGCTGAATTGACCCAAAAATGGTCAAAAATTGACCAAACTAATCTAGAAATTTCTAGAATCAATTTGCTTGGTTTGAGGCTCACTTTTTCCTATGAATAGAAGCCTCCCCCTTTGTAAAAGCTTAATAGTGTTATTGCACTGTTACTCTACTCCTACCCAGAGCCAATTACATTGAATTTTCTTCATAATTCAATTGTTTTTAGACTTAATCCTCTCCAAAGTAATTGGTGGCCACTCTTGATCCAAACGAGAGTAGAACCCTCAATCCCTTAAGCCAAAGCAAAGCTTACCACTCCATGTAAGCTAATTTTTTCTTACTTTTTAATTTTGAATCTATGGTTTTCTTGATTTTCTTATTTTTTAGTTGATTAAAGTAAATTCTAATGCTATGCCTTGATGAAAAAGGCATCCCCCTTCTCTTCTTTACAATTCAACCTTTCTTTATCCTAGAATGATTAACTAAAAGATTAATTAAACTTTTCTTATCGTTTACTCTCTTGGAAATTGAAAATTGTGTAGATTAGAATCCTAGACATATAATTGGGGTTAATTTAAATTGAAAATAGAATGTTAAAAATGAGAAATGGTCAGCCATACAAAGGAGGTTATGGCAAAATAGATGTCGATCAGAAGGATCACGAGCTTACAACATCCTTGGAAGTGTTTGATGCCAACCAATGATGTGTTATATGTGTTAGATCCTTGCTATGGCATAGAAGCCAATCATGGGCAATAAAAGGTGGTGTGTAATTTTCTTTCACATACTATTGAGACGGAGTGAACATTAAAACCAATGATAGGTTACATGCTATTAGATCCTTGCACAATAGCAACAAAAGGTGGTGCGTAATTTTCTTTCACATACTATTGGGATGGATCAGTGAACATTAAATCCAATGATCGGTTACATGATGCTAGGTCCTTGCACAATAGAGGTGGAAATCAATGATGGGAAACAAAAGATGGTGCATAATTTTCTTTCATATACTATTAGGATGGAGGGAACATCAAAATCAATAATGTGTGTTCCAAAGCTCATTGTAGGATGATGACCTTAATGATAATTAGATTTGTTAAGTTTGTTTTCCCAAAATCAAATGGTGGTGCTTGGAATCATGCAAAAGATGTCATTTCTTTTAAAGTAGTCTTTGGTAATAACTAGCAAAGGAGATAAGTAGCAAAACGGCGATGTGGTACCCTATAAGAAAATAAATCATGTGTGAAATGCAATTAGCAAAGCTAACGAGAAGCATGAAATTTCCCATCATACTCTAATTAAGTGCAAATTTTACAAATGGTACTCGTGATAAAGGTATCCTGATCACTATCTTGATTACTTTTAAAATCTTAGCTCTTGATCGATTTTGGAACATCCCCCTAGCATGTATTCAAAGTAGCCATTCTTGTCTTCCCGCAAGGTCCAAAAAAGGAGGGGAAAAATCCCAATCACTATCTTCGTTAACTTCAAAATCTTAGCTCTCTTGGTAGACTTTGGAACATCCCCCTATCATGTTTCTTTTATTTGTCTAAGTTGATCAATAATAATAGAATTTCCTCCCCCTTCTAATTTTACTTTTGCTACAACTAGCCATGAATTAGTTTTTACATAGTTCCTTTCACTTCCTTGTCCTTTAGGTATATTGGAGGCCCTTTTAGATTGTTAATCTCTTGAAAGTCTCTCGACTTATTAAAGCCGTTAGGACTTTGAATCATGTTTTATTGTTTGAATCCTTTGCTTATATTATCTACTTCCAAATATGATGTTATCTTTGTATTCATTAGCTTTCTCATTCATAACTTTGTTACAAATCAGAAAGCTAATGTTTCTTTTCTCTTAAAGTAATTCATCAAATGGTGGTTACAATTAATTTAGTTATCTACCCACTTTCCAAAAGGTTACAATTATCAACAATCAGGTAAAAATGTACTTTGCATTAGTGGTTTCTTTTTGCATCTCTTGTGTACCCACTTAGCATATACATAAAATTTCCAATTACCATATGACTAATCTAGTAACAATTGTGAAACATACCCATATTCTGTTCCATGTTCTAACACAAAATTTCTTAAAACTTACAGAAAAATCACACATACTTCAAAGAAGAGACTTTCAATAAAGCCATGTTCGTTTACAAATCCAAAGTAACAATAATATTTGTCAATACAAAAATCTCAAAAATATCAGAGAGATAATCACCAACAAAAGATCTAGCCAATAGGGCCTTTCTCCGACGCCTGTCCACCCAACCACCACTTTGGACGTCACGGCTCCCGGGCATGCCTCTAGTAAATCTCGTCCGCTCTGGGTTCTACCAAATGGCTCCCAAAGGGCATAAATCACAATACATGCATAACAAGTCCCAAAATTGACATATCTAAATTACTAAATTTGTGACCAAACTTAATCTTTTATGTCCTCTAAGTATTTTCTACTTTTTAACATTAAATATAGATGCTAAAAATTGTTGAATCAAATGGACCCAAAAATACGTACATATGAGTACGTTACAAATTGTCAATCCTCATTTGAATTCAATCCTCATTTTTAATCATTGGGCTTCAATCCTCATTCGATTAGCTTCACCATAAGCTTTCAACCTTGTCGATCAGACTCTGGAGTCACTAGTTGGATCAAATTTTCTAGTGGGGGCACAATTAAGCATTTTGAGGTCCTGCACACTATTCGGGAGTCACCGGTGACTATGATAGTGAGTCCTTGACCATAATACATGAAATTCATAAACCTATTATCAACCTCATGCAATTACCTCTTAGGACTTCAAACACATAGGAAGCATGACCCTACAAGGATAGCTAAGTATATAAGTAAACATGCTATAATTCAATATGTAGATGTAGGATTTATGAAGTGTGAAAGGATAAGTCACCACATTGTAAGAAAGCTATGAGTATGTTTTGGACTAAGGGATTGTTGGGATTTTCTCTTTCTTTGAGTCTTGGCAAGGTGGTTGTTTTTCAATAAAGGAATAGAGGGTGCTATAGAGTTATATTTTCCTTTATTTACTATTTTTTTGGTGCCCCCAGTGAGATATGGCTATGTAACAAACCCATGAGATGGCTACTTTCCATGGATACCCATTATTTTATGCTGGACCCAATGAAGACACCGAAGATTTTATGGAGAATACAAAGATTTATTTTTCGATCTTTAAGAAAGATACAGTGGAGAAATGTTAAGCTCTTTGACAATGGTATTGTGTAAGAATGCTCATACATGGTTCTTGTCTCTTAATTCGGAAGTTCATGAGAATTTTACGGAGTGGGAAATATCTTTTCAAGCAAAATATATCAAGGCTTAAACCAATAGAGTCCTCTAGCAACAAATACAATCTTTACATTAGGAGAAGTTGGAGGAATATAAAGACTATGAAGAAAAGTTCAACACATCCAGATGAATTAGCTTCACTTCATCACACTAATCTAGGCAAGATTGCAGAGTTCCTTAAAAAGGATTATTTTATTGGTGGTCTCCATCCTATTCTTAGGAAGAAGGTGGAATTAGTTAGCCCAAAAACTTATCATGAAGCACCACCATTGGTAGCCTACAAAGCAAAAAAGATCAAGTATAAGAATTAAAAATTTGGTCAAAGAGATGAAGACTTGGCCTCCAACATGCATTTGCCAAACATTGGGGAGACATGCACTATACTTGAAGCACATGTATGAAGATTTCGTTATCAAGATCAACAAAATCCTGCACAATCTTCAACAACGACCCCAAGATGCCAATACCTTGGAGAAACTTACTCACCAACTTTGAGAATTAATAGTTCATTTAGCTGCTTAAGGAGTGGGATCTAGACCTCATGCACCATAAAAAGGTGGCGGAAGCTGCCTAGGAGACAAGAAGTTGGTTTGTTGAAATGGTAATGAATTTGGCCATGGTATGTATAATTTTTTGCATCCTGGAAGAAAACGAGGTGAGAATTATCTTGTCTATCCCATTTTAATGCCTCGAGGGGGGCTAATATGGCAAAAACTCCACCTGTGCAATGACGGAATCAAGATAGGGGTGATCATCCTCCACCTACAAAATCAATGGAGATGGTTATACCTATCTTTACCAGATAGGGGGTACATGTAGTGGAATTGAAAAAAAGGGATAGCAAGGAAGAGATAGGGGGTACATGTAGTGGAATTGAAAAAAAGGGATAGAAAGGAAGAGAAAATAGAAATGAAGAGGAAGTGGAATGTTTTTTATGGGTTAGAAAACATGAGCTCATAAGAAAATAGACAGTAAGGAATCATACAATGTGGTATAGAAGACGAAGAAGCAAAAAAAAATGTTGTAGAAGGAAGTAAAAAGAAAAGAAGGAGGAGGAGAATTGGGTTGTTGGATTTTACTCTTGGTCATGGGGTGGAGCCATAAAATTTTAGAGAGGATATTAGGAAGTAGATATCTAACACCAAATGGCCGCAACTTTTCACTTTGTGTCTGTAGGCAAGGAGGGAAGTAAACAGAAGTACGAGCATCAAAATGACTAGAAGGAGGAGTGAGCAACCTTCTCCTATCATTCTTATAGTCCATTGGAGGTCCACAAAGTTTTTTTTCCCACTTTGGATTATGTAATTAGAGGAGGAATGGTTTCCAAGGTCTTAGTAGATGGTGGATCCCAGATCTACTTAATGATGGAACCTTTAATACACTAGTTAGGGCGAAGGATCCATGATCTTCACTAATTACGGTGAATATGGCAAATAATAACAAGGTTAATTGCATCAAGGTCATCACAAATCTCAAGGTCAGTGTCATTGGGGTTTCTATTACTGTTGACTTTTACGTTATATGAAGCAAGGGAGATGGCTACCCCTTGAGTTCGGGTCACCCACTGGTTAATTTCCATCAAAGCTATTCAAAAATAGGACAAAGTGAAACTAGCGATGCAAGATGATGGAAAGCAAGCACTGGTTTATGACATGAAAGGAAAGAAGAAGAAAGATATCTGGTACAAGGATTTGGGTGATGTCTAGACCGATGAAGAGTATTTGTATTCAGAAGAAGCATTTGAGTCCTCTAGTAGTGACATTGAAGATTCATCTCTAGAGGTGATGCGGGTGACACATCATTCATTTGAGGTTCAAGAAGAGTTGAAGGCATATCAAAGTAATTTTGAAGTGAGGACCTAAAGCTCGAAGAGGAGAAGGATTTTTTTTCACATGCTAAACAAGTATCCTAATTTTTTCGTTTTTGATTACACATAGAGTAGAGGAAGAGATGGCATACAACATCACATTGAGTTAAAAGAGAATGCCAAACCAGTGGTTAGGAGTGGTACAACATGATGCTTTTCTTAAAGAGGTAACCAAGTTACTAAAAGCTAGATTTTTATACCCTGTTGAAAATTTTGAGTGGGTTTCTCCTGTGTTGGTTACTCCTAAAAAGAATGGTAAATGGCGGGTATGTGTGGATTATAAACCATCATTTTCCTCTACTCTTTCAAGATGATATTTTCAATCAGGTGGATGGTCATGATGGTTATACAATTTGTGATGGTTATTAAATTATGGGAAATATAATTTTGTGAAGAAAGAAGTAGTTATACTTGGCCATTTAGTTTTAGCATAGGGAATCTCAATGACCAAAGCTAGAATTAAGGTACTGTTGGATCTACCTTCCCCTTCCAGTCTCAAGGAAATCATTTCTTCTATCCAAAAAGTCAAGTATATAGCCATGTTTATTCATTTTCTTTCCCATGTTCTACATCCTTTAGAGTTCTTAGCCAACCAAACAACTTTTGTTTGGAATGAGGAGTTTAATGCATATTTTGGTGAGTTGCAGAAGCTATTAAGCACTCTTCCTACTTTGTTGCCACTTGATTGGGATCAAAAAAATTTTGTGAATCGGAGCATGGGGAAAGATGTTATTGGTGCCACTCTATTACATTTTTCTATTTAAGGAAATAAGCCATCTTGAGAAAAAGGGACAGCACAACTCACCATAAGAATAACTCCATTATTTTTTACAACACAAAGAAGAGGAAGAGAGAGGTCTTGGATATCTATATAAACAACCATGTATGTCACAAAGGAGGGAGTGAGAATTGAGCTCAACATTACGTGTAAGAGAGGATCTCAACTATGACATGACCTTTGCAGGTGCATCAATCAAAGAACTCAAGCCTTCTTCATAGAGGAGGATTTGTGCCCTGATGAGGATCTCAACTATGACATGACCTTTGTTGTAGGTGCATCATCCAAAGAATTCAAGCCTTCTTCACACGAGAGGATTTGTACCTTGATCAGGATTTGGACCCTGATGAGGATGAGGTTTCACTGTTAGTTGAATCTTTGCAGTCATTGTGGGTGTCCTATTACACCTGTTCTTTGTAGCCACTACGGGTGTCCTTTGCAGCCACTGCGGGTGTCCTGTTCATCACCAGGATTTGTGAAAGTCGAGCTTTCTATCTATTTCATGGTAGATAATAGTGAAGAAGGCGAGGTCTCCTCTTACTTTTATTCTATTTATAACAACTTTTGTACCTCTTCACTCGTGGAAGATATACTCCTTGTTATTTTCTCATATACATTTTGTTCAAGAAACTCTTTCATACAAAAGAGAGATTGTGAGAGAATTTATTTTGTGTTTCATGCTGGACGAGTGCATTTTTCTTCCAAAAGGTTAATAGTGTGGATCATGCAAGGTGTGTTTTTTTGAAATGCTTCACATTAGAGCCCTTTTAATTATCAAATTGAATTCCCCATCCCTCTCTCCTCTAGATGTTCATTTCTTTTCCCAGTTTTTGTTTTTTGCACTAAGGGATTGTCGGGATATTCTTTTGCTTTGAGAGTGTGCGTGTATCTTTGCAAGGTGGTGGTGTTTCAATGAGAGAGTAGAGGGTGTTATAAATTATTGCCTTCAGTAGCATGCTAATAGACTAACAAGGTTAAACTGACCTAAAATGTACACTTGTTTAAGTGAAGAAAACTTTGCTAGGGCATAAAACCTAAGAATATTTAGACGAATAATGTGACCTTTGAAAGTTTAGACTTTGGAATAAATAAGAAAACTAGAGAGGTCATAAGATTATTTTTGATAATGTTGGTATTTCTATGCCAAGATGGATATTTTTTCATTAATAAAAAGAAATATTAAGTGAATTTCTAGATGTAATAGAAGTTTAGAAAATATGATTTCAAGTTATATATCATGAAAGAGTTGTTTTAAATGAGATTCGATCATTGAAAAACCTCTTATGAATTTTATAAAGTGAGCATATTTTATGAGAAATGGGATCATTGTAAAACAGGTTATGAATTTTATAAAGTGAGCATATATTTTATGAGAAATGGGATCATTGAAAAACCTGTTATGAATTTTATAAAGTGAGCATATATTACGAGACATTGCCCATGATTGTGCCAATCCAATTATGATGTTTTGTGGAAAAATATGTTGTGGAGTGTACAATATGAAATGTTTATGTTTTCTAAAACTAAATTAGTCTATTAGGAAAAAGCAACTCTAGAAGAGAACATATTGTGTGGAGAACGTACACATCCTACACTATCTAGTCCACACCAAGAAAGTGTGGACTAGATAACATGGTATGCTTATGTTCTTTGCATCCTAAATATAATTGAGAAGTAAATGAAATCAAGTAAACTTTAGACATATAGAGGTAGTATGTGTAAACTTAAGGAAGCATTTTGGTGTTAGATAAACCTTGGAAGATAAATGGAGATCATTTATACCTTGCGGTGGATAATAATTTGATGCTCCATTGTTCAACCTTGGCTTTATACATGAGTAGAGTAAGGATATTTCCCACTACCTAGCTAATAAGTTCTCACTCCATTAATAAGGATAAGTAAATTTTGATGTCTATGTAAGGCTAATCAACTAATCAATGATGAGCCTTTGTGCCTTGAATTTGTATCTAAGGATAGTAAGGATATTGCCCACTAATTGGCTAATCAACTTTCAAAAGACCAATCCATTCACATAAGGATAAGTAATTGTGGTGCCAATATAAGGCTCGTCATGAACTAATCAAGCATTTCTTGATTAGTTGACGGGACTTCTAGTCGGTTTATAACTTTGATCAACCATCAAGCATTGCTCTACTTAGTGAACAAGCCTTGTGGCACAAGGAGTATCACTTTAATACACATATGACTGATGCCATGAAGATAGTGATTGGATAAACAAAAGTCTCATGTTATTGCCTTGATTTGGAACGAAGTGAGAATGTATCCACTACACAGAATGCCAATGTAATGCCAAGGTTACTTTGGGAGACGTCCTAATCTCCATAGCTTCCAAGTTGCCCTAGCATACATCCACTACAGAAAATGTCAATATCACACCAAGGTTGCTTTGGATAGACATCCTCATGTCCAGAAACCTATTTGCTCGTAGACTTCCATACATGTGATGGATCCAAATTTATGAGATCCTATGGAGAAGTCCTAAGTTTTTATCTAGAGGAAAAAGAGATAAAGGCATCATTTTGTTTAAATTTGAACACGTGAATTGGAGAGACTGAGAGAGAGAGAGAGAGAGAGACAAGGGTTCCAAATTTTCCACACTGAATGTGGCAAGTAAAATTGGTTCTTATAGGAATTCCAAAAATTTGATTAGAAAATCAACTAAAATTCGTAAACCTCACTTTAGCAAAAGCAGGCCAACGAAATGCCTTTTCACTCAAAAGAACTCCAGACAGCTACACGACATCAAAGAGAGGTGTACTCGCATTGATCATAACCTGCATCCGGAGCAGCATATGCAGTTAGTGTAGAAAACAAAATGCCGTTCGCTGCACCACATGGCATGGGTGAGGTGTAACTTACTTGGGTCAGTAATTGTGAGGACGGCAGCCCCATTGAAGTTGCAAGTTCCGCCGTGAGGCTTGAGGGCCTGCCAGTAGGCGTTAAAAGCATACGATGCATGTGATTGCAGGGTGTTGGGCTGGAAGCAGGACTGGCCAGGCTGGATGGCTTGGCAGAAGGCAGTGTCTGCTCCACAAGCAAAGTCGAGAGCCTGCTGCAAGGCGGCGGGGTCAGTTGCAGGTTTAGCCACGCACCAAGACTTGGTGACGGAGCCAGTGGGTGCGCCGGTAGGGGTGGTGGCGGTGGTCGGAGAAGGTGGCGGAGAGGCCGGGGACGGTGTGGACGGAGGAGGTGCCGTGGAGGGCGGAGAGGCTGGCGACGGGGGAGGTGCAGTCGTACTAGTGGTTGGGGAGGGCGGAGAGGCTGGCGACCGTGTAAAAGGAGGAAGTGGTGTACTTGTGAATTTCATCGTAAGATCGGGGCGGCTGTTTCCAGCGGCATCTGCTGTACACAAAACAGACATGAACATGAGTAAGTAAACTACAGAAGATTAAATCCCCACAAGTGTTCTACTATCATCAAACCAAACCGCAGGCGAATATACCGGCTAGTGCTGCCTTGCAGGAGAGCACGCAAGCAAGGAAAAACGCAAGCCTAGAAGTAACGCCAGCCAGAGCCACAGCCATCTCGTCTGCAAAAATCGGCCACGTAATTGTGAATTGTGCTTTAATTTATCGCATCTTCTCTCTTTATATAAGCAAAGCGCACACACAGTCGGTCGACGGCTGCTCTCATCGACGTCGGGTTCTTTTTCATGGGACGTTACGATGTTTAACATGGCATAGTTATGTTGTCGGAAGCTGACAGAAGTCGGCGGTCGACGGCTGCTCTCGTCGACGTCGGGTTCTTTTTCATGGAACGTTATTGGAGCGCGAAGCGCAATTCGATGCCGAAATGAACGAATCCGAGCCAAATGAGCCAATTGGCTAACCAACCCGAAGAGCAAACAAAGTATTAAACACACACAAGATGTTACCTATAGACTAATCTCTGGGCCGTCATCTGATCGAATCAAGCTTCTTCAGTGCAGTTGCATCACCCTTTTTGTCCATTGTCTCTCCACAAGTCTCCAAAGGAAATAACTGTTTCCTCTTCTCAATCTTCACCTCTTCATAGTAGTAACACAACAAACAATCTTCAGGGACCACAACACCACCAGGAGCTTCCTGAAAATCTCTCAATAGCTCTTCATCTCTATGCAATTTTTTCAAAAGAGTGACTTCTCTCCGAAGCCAACTACATAACAAAAACAAATATGTACACAACCCGCATCTCAAAACGAGAACTCGTGAAAAGAAAATGGATGAATATAATACAAACCAAAGTGCAAAAGAAAGCTACAACTTACTGTCTCTAAATGTGAACATCACTGAAGGCAAGAAGGTTTAATTTCTCCAATGTGGCATAGCTATCTAATCTCCATTTTAGAGACTATACTTTGGAACGCCACTCATCACCATGCTTGGGGTCAATTATATTGAGAATCTAAAACAAACAAAAAACATGGCACATGGACACACAAAGCACCTGCTCAAAAGTTGTCCTCTTTTTTAAAGGTTTGCAATATTAATTGGACTTTTTCAACCACACATTAATCTTTCTTTCCTCGAAAACTCTCCAAATCGGTAGTGACAACTTTTCTTTACCTTCCCAATTCTATCACCATATCTTGAGGCCGATTCCTTTGTCTCCTTCTCCTCCAATTTATTGATCTTAGCATCAGACAATGTCAATCTTACCTGCTCGAGCTTCTTGTTTAATGATTGTGAGATTTGAACCTAAAACATCGATGAAGAAAACCTTACCCCATTAATAAATGATGGCATCATAGCAACCAGTCACATTGTATATAAGCTTTCCAGAATATCTACGAGTAAGAGGATACCATGGCTCTGCACCCTTAGTATATTTCCTTCTAATATGTGCTATCAATCTCATATCTTTATCAAGTAGAACCTTTAAGTAGTCCTCATGATTTGCAACACAAATGTTTTCACAATTCACTATGTCATCTCGCAACGTTGTCCCAACCAAAGCATGTGTATTCAAGCTAGAAACAAAGGAAAATTTTATCCTTGATGACTAAGACCCAAAAATAAACTTTTTTTTAAAGTTATCCCATCGATATGTTAGGAGACACAAGGACATGCCCCATAGATATACTTATAGACAGCCATTTTAGATCCATTGAGTGAATTTCTAAATATATGTATAGTTCTTCACAATAAAGTCAAGCACTAGTTCATCCGTTGCAAGCTCGATAGACGTGCAATCTCACTCACTCTCGTCGGATCTATGACGGTACACAAAACACGGTGATGCTTTGTCCTTGTATTTGAAAATCTCTCATTTATTTCCGCCTTCCAAGCCATGGTGCAGTGGTTCCCCTCCCAAACATAAAACATCCTCCCTAAAAGAAAATGCAATTCTGGGATTCTTTGAATATCGTCCTCAAACTCATTGTTGACATCTTTCCAAATAGGATCCTAGTCTGCCATTATCTCCTCACTAATCATTGTGCTCTCTCTAGCACATGTCCACATGGACACGATGAAGGCACCCTTTTCCGATACATACCCCTCCTTATCAAAAGTTGCCTTCAAGCCTGACACATCATCTCTCAATCCCCTCACCTTTGCATATGGAATAAGCCTGCATAGTGGAACCATTAGACATTGCAAACAACTGAAAAGCCTTACTTTTTACATTATATCTTCCCCCCTATCCATATAAATTTTTTTCTCATCCTTGTCATCATCTGGAGGAAGAGGAACCTCATATCTCATTACATAACGACAATTTGCATATTAGCCTCTTTTGGTGCAAGCTCATCATCCATCTCATCACTGTTACCTGCCACAAAACCATCAACAATATGACTATCAACCTCTTCATCCACATCCTTGTACATCCTGGAAATATGTCTCAACACCAAGCTGTATGAGGTTTAAAGATAATCATGTCCGATATTCCTTGCTCCTCTTCCCTTTCTGCCTCCCGTGCCTCTACCTCCCCTAGATGATGATAGAAGCAATCCAAATATTAAAAAACTTGTTGAATTCAAAATTAGAATGTAACAAGGGATAATTATGAAGCAAATAAACATCAAAGCATTCCAAACTTATTGCATGAAATACAAACATCAGAGCATCAACACTTGTATTTGATTACCAAAGAGACCGCATGTAATTTTCAAAAAGCTCTAACTTTTCAAAATAGCAACCAAAAAAAATTACTAAAGGGAGACAAATTTTGTTCATATCAAATTGCCATCAAAATATTTAACATTATAGAATAAATTTAAGCTTATTTAAGCAGCGCATTAAACTGGCAATTCAATGCAAACCAAGCTACTAAAGCTTTTTAAGTATAAAACCCCTATGGTTTATTAGTTCCCTAGGAAAAAGAAGACCCAAATCTAGATGGTGGGAATGAACAGTAGGAAAAGTAGGAAAGATTACCAAAACAGGCTAGGAATCTAGAAATTTTACTCAAGCACGAGAAAGAGCCCAAGCCAAATTTGCAGGGAGATTGTAGTCAAAGAAACTAAGGAGCTTAAAATTTTAAAAAAATAATATAGAAATTGGAAATCTAGAAAATATATATTTCACAACTTGAAGACTGTTGAAGCCAAGAAGACCAGCACTACAATGAGTGTAACCCCATGAATGAATTCAGAGCATATACTAGACACCAAGCATCTAGAATATCAATTAAAAAAAAGGCTATTTGAATTTAATTTTGAATATGATTATGAGATCTATTTTTTATTCCCTCTCTCAGGAGGCCGCACCGGCGTGGCCTCCTGTGGATTACATATTATTGTTGCAGCTTCTGATTTTTTTTTCACCCTCTCTCCTACGAATAGCCAAAATAAAATAAAATTTGTAATTTTTCATGATTTTTGAGAGTTAAAATTCATATGTTAAGCCTTCTCCTCCAGAGCTTTCAGATACTCTACATTATTTTTTTCCCCTCTCTAAGGAGGCCACGCCGGCACGGAATAGCTAAAAAAAAGAAATTTTTTGTATATGCTAAAAAAAAACTTTTCAAAGTTTAAAGTCATTTGAGAAAATGATTTTCAAGTCATTTGAGACAATTTTCCCCTCTCTGACGGGCCGCGCCGACACAGCCTCCTACATCAAAACCACATCGATGGACATTTGCAAACAATAGAGATATCAAAATCAAACATCAAAATGTTTTTTGCAACGTTTATGATTTTTTCCTTGTCTCAGGAGGCCGCACCGACGCGGCCTCTTGAGCGTAGCCAAAACAAAAAACAAAAAAAAAGTCCTCGTGGTAGTACTTGGCAGGCGCGCGTGGAGGCTTCTGTTTGCAGGGCATTGTGAGCACAGAGGAAACCAAGCAAAACATAAATAACATTGCCACATAAATTTCTGGGGGCATGAGTGCACGGAGCCTTGTATTGACTGGGCCAATGTACTATGTCCCAAAATGGGTTGAACAACCAACTTTAGGTGTGATTTGATATTTATGTGTCACTTGAGAAATATTTTTCATACTCAATTGCATTGAAAACAGGTGGCCATATTAAAAGATGGTTCATTAATTAACATTATTGTGTGTATTATGCTTTTTTTTGGCACAAGAGCAAAGAAGGTGGGTAGAGGTGACACTTTGGTCACAATTTAAGTTATTTCATCTATCGTACCATAACAGAATTAAGTCTCATTTTAGGGATCCATCAGTCTAGCCTAACCCCATCCAGTCCCATGGGTTAGCCAACCGCCAAACCACTGTAGTGATAGGATCCAATTAGGAATTTGGTTAGGTTTTGTCCCGGGTACTAGGGAAAAGAGTTCCCAGGCCCCCTAGTCGAATATTCATGCAAACCTAAAACTAGTCACACCACTTACACACCCAATATGAAATTACCTTTTTCATAGATTCAACTGTCATTTAATGAAATTATAGTGTCACTAATCATAATCCTCCAAAATCTCCAGTTGAATCCTAATTTCCAATCATTCCTTCATTGGTGTACCTATGGCATCATTGGCAACCAGAACGCTCACCGCCGCCTGTCTACTCAGGGGCCTTTTCGATGGTTCCTAGCTCATAGTACTCGGCAATATATTCACGTATAAAAATCAAAATGGAATCTCCGTTGAAGATTAGGAAGATCAACAAACAGATCCATATAAAAGAGCCATGGACTCATCCGTTGAGGACCAACAAGGTCAATCAACCAGATTCGTGCCTGAATTCAGAAAACAACTTTTACTCCTTGTTCCAATATCTTCCCCGATGCACGTGTTGGTATCTTCGACGACCCAGAGTCCGAGCACCATATAGTCAGCACCCTCTATGATCCTTCGCAGGTCACCTAGCGCTTCACTCATAGGCCGCTTTCTTGGTCCCTCATCCACCGTACCAGAAGCTCACCATTTAAATCGAACCGAGGCTGGTCAAGACCTCGACCGACCTTGCTATGCGAGATGTCCTCCGTTGACTCTCCGTTAGCTGTTGCAACTTTATCAGTTAGGTCTCCACGACCTCATTCACAAAACGGTCAAAATGCTTCCCCAGCATTCTTGACATAAAACAGTCATTTAAAAGCAGGTCATAATTATAGTTTCTATAACAAACTCTCATCTTTTCACATTGCTCCACATCAATCCACATTATTTAATCCACATCCATTTCATATGTATTCCCATTCTCATCCAATCACATCATTTTCCATCTCATCACTTCTTTCTTCATTTATCCTCATCAGATCTCATCCACTCGCATCTACCCATATCCACATCTCATCACATCACATTCATTCATATCTATCCCGATTCACATCCCATCATATCTCATCCATTCACACTTCACAATCACATATATTCATGTCACATCACATCTCTTTACATCATATTACATTCTTTCACATGCACATCCACATCCATTCTTCACATACACATTCACATCCATTTTCATAATGAACTTTCAACGCCAACTCGACTCATGTGATATGATCTTGGGTAGACCTTTTATGAGGGTTGCCAAGTTGGTGCATGATCGGGTGTTGGACCAAGTGTATATATGAAAGGATATGCAAATTATGAAGGTTGATCTCCACATTTGGAAAGCACATCCAATGGAAGGAAAAGTGTTTGGGGATAATTATTTCTTAATCAACCAAACCATCTCCTTCTAAGTTTGCCAGCTTGTCATGACACATTCACAAGAAGAAGAGGAGAAAGAGATGTATGCTTCACTTCCACCTCCTGATTTTAGTGAAAATTGGATGCATGTGCTTGTAATAATCAATGTAATGCTCTCAGAAGGTACAATGTACGTGGAGGTAGTTGATATTCCTGATATGCCTACCACTTTGTTGTGCATGGTGAATGTGCAATTGATTGAGGAAGAGATCGATGATGCTGCCTCAAGTGCTATAAATTTTGAGAGTTGGATTCAGGCTGGATTCCTGCCAAGACTAGGCGACTCAAGAGATGGCGACAAAAAAAGAGATACATAGCTCAACATAATGCACTTTTCTGAAGTAAGCCCATTGATGCCTAGTGGTTGATATACATTAATGCCTAGTGGTTGATATACATTGAGGCCACAAGATACATTAAGAGTTTTCTAAGAATTGGGGCAAAGAGTTGAGCAATGTTGTGATTGAGGGTATAAGAGAGCTTAAAACCATTTCCAAGGAATTGGATAAACCCCAACTCACCAGAGCTAGAAAGAGGAACATCAAAAAAGCCTTAGCTGAAGCTAAAAGAGACGCTAAGAAATCTATAGTCTACAAGGAAGATGATGATGATGATGATGAGCCAGACCTACATCCTATGCTAAATCACTTCAAATCCTACACTATGGATAATCGAACCATGGTTTGGTTAAGGGTGTTGAAATGAGTGATGCTAGAGTGCCAAGTCACCTAGCCAATTTATTCCACATGAGCTATCATAGCTTTGTTGTACTCTCCTCATATAAAAGAGGACCATTTTCAAGCAGTGAAAAATGCAACAAGCTCTCAAGCCTCTCTATGAGTACAAGTCTCAATCTTGTAACCTAATTGAGCTTGAGTCTTAAGGTAAATTAGCCTAGTTTATTCATAATGTTTGTTATTAGGTATCACCCACCTTAGCTTAGATTAGTACTATCACTTGCTAATTAGATTAAGATTAGGATCTAATTAGATAGTTGATTGTCATTAGGGAGCTTGATCCATGAATTTTATCATGGTATCAAAGCTTGGTTAAAGCTCCCCTTTAGCTTACTTCTCTAATCTCTCTTTTGCTTAATCCCATTATTACTCCTCTAATTATCCACTAATATCAATCTTATCCACTTCTCCCATTTAGGGTCAAAATTTCTAATCCTTTGCATTGTTTGTCCTATCAACCATTAGCCAAGATCTTTTAGGAGAGTGTTGCTCAACCCTAGGCTAATACACAGCTAAGAGGAATTAGAAAATTTCTCCCTCTACAAGCAAAAAATAGTGCCAATTCGTTGACTCGTCTTTTAGCTTGTTCTCCGTCCATACACAAAATTGGGAAAACCCCCTTTAGCCTATGCCCCAAGATCTCTATAGTTTAAATCTCATTTCCATTAGTGCTATGTATGTGGCATGGGAAGAAAAAAACCAAGCAGAAGTTCAAGCGCATTGTCACCTCATCGTTGGGTTTTTTGAGCTGATTTCTCATATCTAGCTGAAGCTTTTTAATAAGGGCAACAAGGAAATGCCAAAATCCCCCTCAAATATGGCAGTCATTAGCTGAATTTCATCCTCCATCTTTGATCTCTATTAATCATAGTGATTAATACTTAATCACTCTCACTAGTAGCCATTGAGCAGAAATTGAGTTTAATCAAGGTCAAAATTAAAAAACTCAAGTGCTATTTCACTGTGGGAAACTCTTTGTTGCATCAAAATTCATCTCAACCACTTTCATTTCTCAAAATTAAGTGAATTTTTGCCGCATTGGGTTTATCTCTAGTTTGCAAATCACTTGTAAAAGGGTTAGACACTACTTGAGCACTGAAATCAAGGCTCAAGGTAAGAACCCTTCTAATCATGGAGTATGTAGAAGTCATCTCAAGATTTAATGGTGATGGTTTTTTCACATGGCAACGCAAGACCATGTACTTGCTTATGTGTAAGGGGCTTTGGCACCTTATTGAAGGATGAAGAAGTGGAGGTTGAGCCACTTCAAAACAATAAAGCATTGGGCCTCATCGCTCAAAATCTTGATGATGATGTGATTAGACACATTGCTGGCATCAAGGATGCCAAGTTGGCATGGCAAGAACTCAACAAGATTTTCGGCACACCGACTCAAAGATCAACCTTCTCATGTAGTTCTACAAGCTCGACAAGAAGGAAATCGAGACCATGGCACAACACATCAGTAAATTTCAAAGGTATCAAACAACAACTTAGTGCATTAAATCCGTTTAATTTTTTATTTTAGCCATTTTACATCTACTCGATATAATTATATTAATTTATCTACGTTGAGATAGTTATATTAATGAATTTATCTAGGTTGAGATAGTTATATTAATTTATCTAGGTTGGGATAGTTATATTAATGAATTTATCTCGAGCGAGATACTTTTATCAATAAGTTTTCTCAACAAAATTATTAAAATAAGAATATCAATATCAGTGGCCATGTATCTCATCCAAGATATTAATACCCTAAATTTTTTCATGTCTTTCATTATATATGTATCTCGCTCTTATGTTTTCTCTCCCTTTTTCTTGCCTTTGATCGAGCTGTTGTCACTTTTGGTGGAGCTATTGGTGATCTCGATCGGGCTATTGTCGTCTTCGTCGGTGGAGCCGCCTGGTGATCTCGATCTAGCTGCTTCCTATTGGGCTTGGAGCATTCCTATTGCCCAGGTAAGTTGCACCTCTTTATCTTAACTTTTCCTACATGCTTTTAATCCTTATAGCGACTCTCCAATGCCAACTCTTGCCAAGAAAATGCAATTTATGTCCCATGAGTGCATGTGTGTATGTGAGAGAGAGAGAGAGATTCTTGCTTCTTCGATTGCACCCACACCAAAAAATGCAATAGAGAGACATAGAGAGAGAAACACAAGGGCATCATCTTGAGAGAGAGAGAGGCGTCACATACCTTCTCTCAGAGAGAGAGAGCGTATTTTTGACAAGATGAAGTCCCATGCCCTCATCTCTCTACCACACTCTAAACCCTTTCTCCTCTCTCTACGGTTACCCCAACCCCTACTTTGCCCACCCCGCAAACAACCCATTTTCTCCTCTGCTAACACCACAAATGGCTTACATCTACCACAGTGAACCCCCATCCTTGTTCTCAATCAATGAAAAAAATAGGAAGAGATCATATGTCCTCTCCTTCAAGGAGAGAGAGGGAAGGGGAGGACCATAAGAAAGAGAGGAGGGAGAGCGCAAACCTGAGAGAGAGAGAGTGAGTGAGTGAGTGAGAGAGAGAGAGAGAGAGAGGGAGAGGGAGAGGAATCGGTGATAGTGAGCGCCTTTGCAGTAGCAAGCTGAAAATCATGCAACCATATAGAAAGAGAGATGATAATAGGATTTTTTGTGGCCCAAGGGGTATGCCCAATAGAGGTGTCCACCCCAACCCCAAGAGAAGTAAAAAACAAATCAGGTATGGTTAGGAACCTTAAAAGGTAGAGGACCTCTCTCCTGCTTCAACCAGATCCAAAAAGTAAGCTAAACTGACCTAAAAATGGTCAAAAATTGACCAAACTAATCTGGAAAATTCTAGAATCAGTTTTTTTGGTTAGAGGCTCACTTTTTCCTATAAATGAAGCCTTCCCCTTTGTAAGTTATTAATAGTGTTTTATGCACTGTTACTCTACTCCACCCCAGAGCCAAAAACATTGAATTTATTGATAATTCATTAGTTTTTGACCTTTTCCTCTTCAAAAGAATTGGTGGCCACTCTTGTTGCAAACAAGAGTAGATCCCTCAAACCATCAAGCCAAACGAAAGCTCCCAAAAATTCATGTAAGCTAGAAATCTTACTTTTTCTTTATTCCTTTTAAGATGAGGACAAATTGACACTGCTATCTATATTGTTCAAAGGGGATGCCAAAAGGTGGTTCCAGACTTGGAGAGGTCAGCCACATTATGGGTAGGCATACGAAGATGCCAAAGGAGCTCTAGTGCAGCATTATAAGAAGGGTGAATCCCCAGATGCTATATGGCAAGACATTCAAAAATTAAAGCATAATATATCTAATGTATTTGATAGATTCGTAGATCCTTTTGAGGATCTATGGAGAATATGGGATGCTTCCTTGGGATCAGAGCACCCACCTTTCCTCCTTAACAAAGATATGTTTATCCAATCCCTTCATGCTAATCTGAGAGAAAAGGTGGAGTTAAAAAGACCAAGAACCTTTGATGAAGCTTTAAGGATTGCAAGAGATAAGGAATGGAAACTTCAAAGGTTGGCTCAAAAGCAAAGGGAAGTTCAAGATGAGGGTAGACCTACTATGACTAGGGAGAGAAGGCTAAAACAAGGGAGGACTGCTCCAGTTCTAGCGGCCATTGGTCAATTGATGCAATGTATTAATCAGCTGACTCAAAAAATGGAGAATTTGAATATGAGTTTATTCCAACAATGAGCCAAAAATGCCCCTAGGATAGGAGATAGAGAGGGAATGAGAGGCAGAGGAAGATGAGGACCCAACATGAATGTCCAATGTTTCAATTGTATGGAATATCTCTCCTCAGTGTCCTTACCCCAAGAGAATGGGAGGATATGTGTATCCTCTGGCACCTAGGAGAGGGAGGAAAGGCAAGATGTCAGAAGGGAAGAGAAGAAAGGAAAGATGTCAGAAGGGAAGAGGAGATTCCAAATCCACATGGGCATCAAGTTCAGCCAGCTCTAGTAAATGGGCCTAGACAAGGTGAAGTAAACCTGATTGGTATGGATGAAGAAGCTGACATGTTAGCCAATAAAAGAACTCATTAGGGGGCATTTGAGCATAAAAAGGTGTAAGGATCCCTAATTTTAAGGAATTAAGACTAATTTTATTCAGGCTTAAGGAGACAAACCTCATAATGACGCCTACTTTTGGCCCTAAAAGTAGGGGATCTCTCTAGTTTTCCCTCTCTAGGATTTTCACTCTAGGATTCTCTTTCTAGCCACTAAAACTCTCAAAACATCATCAATCTCGTCCATATAGGGGCTTCAAAAATATTTTTTATTACAATTCAAAATAATTATCTCAAAATAACTTTCAATCACATTTAATGCACTTTCATTACATTTCTGAAGTTCCCTCTAAATTTCATATCAATAGTCATTAAAAGACAATCTTGTTTAATACACTTTCAAATTGTGTTTTTGAAGTTCCCACAAATTCTAAATCAATTCATTAAAAGACAAGGAAAACTTACATTTTTTATTTAAATTTAAATTTTCGGATAGGCTAGCAATTTAAAATTTATATTTTATAGCAAACCCACCTAAAAACTGTTTTCTTCATTGATTACTATCACATCTCCTCTCTATCTGACTCAACAACTAAAAGATTCTCTCTCTCTCTCTCTCTCTCTCTCTCTCTCTCTCTCTCTCTCTCTACCCCCCCAAGCCCTTCTCTCTTTGCAATAGATCTCTCTTTCAAGCTTCTCTTTGGTATCCAAGCTATCTACCATCTTCCATTGTGTCTACTATGGCACTTACAGAAATAAGAAACACCTCAAATTCATCAACGACCGAGTGAGGAAGGTAGACTTGCATATTCGCATCTTGAATGAATATGCACCTATCAGAAAAGAAAGTCTAAATGCACAGGAGAAGAAAGAAGACAGCAGGGTCATTGTAATGTGGATATTTGGGTTGATGGGTATTTATATCCTAATGATCCTTCTTCAAATTTCTCTCCACCTTTCACAGACCTATCCTCATTTATTCATTTTGTTAGAGAGGGTGAGAATGGGCTCCTTGGATATTGCAAATGCTTAAGTATATGTGATGCATGGAAGGTTCAATTTCTAAACTCACAAATTCATAGCTTGCAAGTCACTTTGAGTAGTGTGCAACAAGCTCTTGAAATTACACAGAATAATATTTTACAGCTACAGAGAGAGGGCAAAGAGAAAGAGGACCACATCCTCAAGTTACAGGATATAATCTCGCATATGAAGAGCACAACCATGGGAGCCAGAGAGCGAAAGAGGACAACGAAGAACATTCAAACACTTGCAATTGGTGGTGGTGCTCTCAAGAGAAGAATTCATGCAGCAAGGTTTGTTTGATTTTTGGTTATAAGTTATTCTTATTAGAGTGTATCTATTGTTTGATTTTTTCCATTAACTATTAATTCATTATATAATATTGCTGCTATAAGTAATCTTTGTTAGCTCATTACAAAACCTTTCTTAAAGTTGCGTGTGGTGATAATGGTTCTCAAGATATTGGAGATATGTTACGTAGCTGCGTGAGAAAACATGACATTCTTTCCACAGTTCAAGATCCACGCTACAAGAAGGTACGACAGATACTTGCAAATGTGATAATGAAAGATATAACTAATATCTTAGGCATTGAGGAAGTTCAGAATGCATGTGATGAAGTGGACATAAGCACAAAAGGATACCAGGCTCTCCATCAATTACTGCAAGATACACTTCGCAAACAAGGCATCACATGAAATATTTTTCTTGCCCCAAGAAGATTAAGATTAGCAAAGAGGACATGCAATGAAGATGTGCAACATAAGATTGGAGAGTACCACTGCGTCAATGATGTGCTGACCATTAGAGCTTGGGGAAAAAAATGAGACAACAATAGTAATATTGTGGTTCCTTACAACGAGTTCAACAATATATTTGTTGGTATACAATGTCTTCAGAAAGTTATGATCTTATTATATGGATTACCTAATAATT
Source organism: Cibotium barometz (assembly GCF_041138505.1). Classification (NCBI taxonomy): domain Eukaryota; kingdom Viridiplantae; phylum Streptophyta; class Polypodiopsida; order Cyatheales; family Cibotiaceae; genus Cibotium; species Cibotium barometz. Next base: position 25,373,073 of record NC_141066.1, read on the forward strand.
GTAACTTTAATCTCTTGCAAAGTAGTTGAAAAAGTCTATGAAAAATCAAAGCTTGTTTAATTTTGTTTGTCATGCAAGGTGACAAAGTTAGCTTTGTGTTGAAAATGGATGAGTGTCAGATTGTGAAAGGAAAGAGGATAGAGCAAATGAGTATCACACTCATGAATGAGGCTATGGCATATGCAAAAAATTCAGAGATATCGTCTTTTCTCAGTGAAGACACATTTGAGGGGAATACTGAGATCAACCAAACTCCTAATAGGGAGAGGATTTGCAATCTAGACCTTGCCTCATACAGTGTCCAATCTGAGAAAGAGATATGGTGGCTTGGGGCATTTGAAGTACCAAAAGAGACACATGAAGTTCTCTCTTGGATGTTTGATAAGATACCCTAGATTACCACTGTCATCAAAGCACAGATTCAGGGAGAAAAACTTGAGGTAGAGGGCAAGGGCACTTATACAGTAGATTGGCATTTGGGGGGTGACCTGAAGACAATAAAGTGCTTGCTTGGGTGTCCAGAAGGTGCCAACACCCCAAATCCTTGTCCTTGGTGCATGAGAATGGTGAGGGAAAATAAACAAAAGTCGAGAAAGAAGAGGATTCTTGAGAATCAAGATATTGAGCATGACCCCATGGATGATGCTGGCAACTGGGTTGGAGGTGCCTTGTTTGCCAACATGCTAAACAAGCATTTGAGAGACCCAGAACGGAATCCTATAATTCCATTTGACTTGAAGAATATCCACTTCTATACACTGCATGCATTCATGCGTGTGTTTGATCGTTTGCTCAAGTGTCACATACATTATGCATTTACCATGCAAGGCAAAGAACAACAAGAAGAAGCTATTCATAAAGTAGAACAACTACTCAACTCAATTGGGTGCCATGGTGGCAATGTGCAGATTACTATTAACAAAAAGACCTCTGGCATGAATCATGAGGTTGCACGTGTCCATGAGTGGAAATAAAGCAAGACGTTTTTTGTAGAAGCCAAAAAATGCCAAGGACTCAACCAAGCCTTGGAACTTGTGGAAGGATTTATGCAAATGTATAACATTTGACTGCACCAATTCAAGCCTTGTAATTCTACATGAGAAGGTTTGGTCAGACTTCAATAAGATGGTGAAACTTTTGAACAAAAGCAGGACAACCACAAAGGAGCAACAAACATTTAAAGACGAGCTTTCTAATTTTACGAAGTCCATGGTATTTGATACATGGGGTGAAACAAACATTATGCACTACATGGTAAACACATTTGCTCCTTCCTATTGGATATTAAGAAACGAGTATGAATAACTACTAACTCTTTTAATTTTTTGCAGCACATTCTTTATGCTCATGGTGCATACTTCATGAATGAGTATGGTTCTCTGGACATGTGGAGAACACAAGGAATGGAGAAATCTCACTATCAAGCTAGAGGAGTATATTTTAAAAACACCCGACATGGAGGAGGGAAGACTCGTACAAATTACCTCAAGGAGATGTTTAACTGGTTTTACAGATACACTTTTGGGTGAAACTTATCCATGGAAAGGGCACATATGAGTAATCTAGCAAGGGCAGCATGAACTAATGCCAAACAGAGAAGATCACTAAGGTGGAAAGCTAGCACACGACCAGCACGTTGTCGTGACGTGGGCGGTATTGCTGGGCAAGTGCGAGACTTCTGGCTGTGAGAGTCGTTTCAAATCCCAGCAAGGAAACAAAATATATATCTCTTCAAGGGGCACCACCAGCAGAAGCTGGAACCATAATATTTACATACCAAATCTCAGCAAGACATATGAGTTGTACTAAAAACCATTATAAGCATCATGGTTCAAACCAAAATCCAAGGTTGATAACATTATAACTTCTTCGCCTGTCTGCAGAACCTGGGGCTTCACTCTCTCACACTTTTCTTGTGTAACTTGCTCAATCGATCCATCCTAGCCATTGTTTCAAGCGCTTGTAAGTTTTTCTCTCTCTTCCCCTTTTCTTTTGCTAATTTCGTTCACGGTGCGATCTGGCTATTCTCCATGTGAAATCGAATCGAGATATCGCTCCGTGGACGGCCGGGGAAATTTTATTAATAAGAGATTTCATTCATGGTGCGATATATCTATTCTCCATGTTTTTGAATTGAAATATCGCTCCGTGGGTGGACGGGTCTGAAAATTATATTTATAAGTTCTTGTTTCGTTCACCGTGCGATGTATTTATTCTCCATATTTTCGAATTGGAATATCGCTTCGTGGACGGGTCTAAAAATTTTATTTATACTTAAGTTCTTGTTTCGTTCACCGTGCGATCTACCTATTCTCCATATTTTCGAATAGGAATATCGCTCCGTGGACGGGTCTGAAAATTTTATTTAAATGTTCTTGTTGTGTTCACAGTGCGAAAAGAACGTTGGTCGAGACAAAGATAAGTTATGAGAATAAAAATTCTCAAAAATCTATTTTATTATGGCAAAGCACAATACTCACATAATACAATAATGAGTAGGGCTCAATAAAAATATAGAATGTTTATACAAATATGAGCCGAGCTCAATAAAAATACAAAATCTTTACAACATTGTCTCTGGACATACAAAATGCCTCTAAGCAGTTTCACGCTCTATAGCCTCAGCCTTGGCCTCCTCCTTTAACTCAGCCTTGGCCTCCTCCTTTGACTCAGCCTTGGCCTCCTCCTTTGTCTCCTTTGTTGGCAACTTGCCTGCCTGGTCCTTGCCCTTGCCTCCAAATGGAAGCTTCCTCTTTGCCTTGCCCTTGCTTCCCTTCTCAGGGACTCCTTGTTTAAAGCTGAAATGCTTAATACGGGAGTGAAACGGCATCTTTTTTCTCTTCTTTGATGCACTAGTGTGTCAGCCAACTGGTGGAAGTGGTGAGTTTGGGTCATCAGGCGTAATTGCATTATTGAGGATAATGTTTATTGCCTTTGCCCGCACACTCCACAGCCAGAACTCGTCTGAGAGAACAGACTACACAATAACATAAAAGTCAATTAGAATAATACGGGATCTCTCATGAAATGAACATAGAGAAATTATATTACAGTGACACAAGAAACTTACACAGCTGTCAAAATTATTGTACTTGGAAAGGAGGAACTTCCAGAAATTTGTGACTACGTACCAGCCACAAGAGTGCAAATCCTTTTGCATAGGAATGGGTTGGTTGAGAAATTTCCACTCTATATCTTTTTTCAATTCTGGACATAGAGTTTCAATCAATGAAATCGCCCTCTTACATGCCCTATAGTCAACGATATAAAGAATGACTTACAATCAACAATTAGGAAGCAAGAAGAAAACGATATAAAGTATGACTTACAATCAACAATTAGGAAGCAAGAAGGAAACAGCATAAAGTATAATGACTTACAATTTAGACTGTCCGTGCATTTCAAGAAGGCTATTCATAAAAATTATCCGGCATTTCACCACATTTATTAAACAAGCAGACCAGTGCTCTCTGAAATTGAGAAAGTAAACAAAAAATATAAGAAACCTAACACACGCAATTTTAAATTAAATTCCATCAACAGCTTTAAATCTAAAGAAAATACATACTTCTCTATATATGGTAGCACAACAAAGTAGGTACCCAGACTAACTCCCTAGAAATAAGGATCAAGGTCCTCGTCAGACCCTCGACGGGTTAATCAGGATAGTTGATACCAAAGGATCACAAATATATACTTTCTTTGCCTGGTCTGGCAAAAGCTCTTTCAACAGTACCCTGTGCAGATTGAATTAAAAACATTAGGAAAGGGAAAAAGAAATCAAAATAAGAAAGCATTCAAAAAAAGGCGAAGAGTACACACCTTAAACAAGTAAGCACAATACTGTCATTGATCTCTCTATTCTTTCAACAAGCATATAAACATCGGTTGGAGCGATATGGAGGTAATCCTCCTGCTCGGTGCTGTACGAGACATTGCATATAATCTGACCAGGCACCGCCTTAAGTCTGTCGTTATTCTCTCCCTCTAACTTTAGAAGGTTTTCTGCCAAATCATCCCTATTGACATTCTCTTCTAATGTCTCCTTTTCTTTCAAATCCTCCTCCTTTACAAGCCTCTTAAGCCCTTGTGGACCTGCTGTCGTTGTCACCTCTTCAATAACCACCTTGTCAGAAGCCCTATTCCGCTTCAAAGCAAGAGGAATGGAGAGGATTTCTGCTGCCTTCCTATCCTTGAATGGTAGAGGTCGCATGGATTTATGATACCTATACCTAACTCTGCTTACTAATGTCATGTCCTTGTCCATTAGTGTGACCCTCCTATGGGCAGCACAAATGTTACTATCATTTAATAAGTCTATAAGGAAGTCCTCACATGAATCTTGAAGACATGCGACGGCGCTACTCTTCCATTTAAAATAACCTTTTCACTTTATTCTGTCGCTTATGGATCTGACAATCCTCAAGAAAGGAGCTTTGGGGATGAGGAGATTGACAGCCGCCTGCACCTTCCTTATCTCCGCAAACATTTTTCTTTGCCTCTGCAAAGTAACCCTAGCCTTTGAAATGTTCTTGTTGGTGTTGGGTTTGACATCAGGAAGCATAGGTTCACTTAAGACGTCCTGAGGGTCTGTTTTCTCTGGAATATCTGGAACTGGATCGGGTGTGCTAGATCAGGCTTTGGCACTGAAACTTTCCCGACGGTCTGTTTTGTGCGCTCCATTATAGCACTAGAAAAGAGAAGGCAGAGTAATTAGCCTAGTCACACGGGAATAAATTCAAAAACCCCATTAATTGAGCGATATACCATCAAAATCCCAATCGGGATCTACCAAGGTCTTTGGCTCTAGTCATTTTTGAATCTTCCTATTGTTCACCTTGAATTGTGCTCTGCTAATATCCTCACCTCCCATGATATTGAGGTGCTCTCTAATATTTAGGAGGCTCCAATGTCTACTTGCACCTACAACTTCCACTGCACCACTGGACAACCGAACGCATATATCGAGAAGCAAAACAGCTTGTTCATCTGCCTGCATTGGGACCCAACTATTCTTTTTCATCCACTGTTCATTATAGAAGGGTATGTGTAGTGTTGCACACGAGCTTTGAGATACCAAAATGAGACACTAGATTCTACTATATTGCACTTGAATGTGTCATCCTTATGTATCCCTTCTACAATCCTCCACTGGTCTCCAAGCAAGGCTACCATGTCATCACCTAATACCTTCTTGCACACAAACATGGTAGATATTTGTGAGAAACAAAATTGATTGAACATCTTGGCAAAAAGATATATAGGGCCTACCCAACTAAGACTCATAGATCGAGAGGGCTTTGCAAACTTCAAAGACCCTTGTATATCACAAAGCATCTTTGATTTCATGACCATTATAGTCCAAGCATCTGGAATTGGCCATTCTATACAAGATAGGGGTGGAGATGTGATTATCTGTAGCTTACCAAACCCACCGTCCTGCTTTGGCACCAAATAGAAGTGTCAGTAAAAGAAGACCTTTTCCTTAAGAAGTTCTGTTACCATATTATAGTAGTGATGTGTGTGAACACACTTAGGACCGCCGGGGCACTTTTTCCCTCACTAGGAGGTTTTTTCCCCCGTGCATTGTATATACGCCCATTATCTTCTAGGGCTTGTAATCTTTCATTTTTGGCACTCATAATACACTACTGTGTTGTGCTCAAGCTTCCTCATCTTCTTGAAGTTGTGTGTGCATTCCTGCAACCCTAATTCCAACAATTGGTATCAGAGCAGGCTTCCTCCTCCCGGGCAGCATCACCGGCACCTGCCGCTTCATCTCCTCCGATTGCGACGAGGTTTCACGAGCGTCTGCAGGTTAGTATATGCCGTGGGTAAGCCTATAGGGCTTGTTCGTTTCAGAATTTTGATCTGAAGTCATTTCGCCCTCCGTTTTTGCATTCCAAGTACTGCGCAGGCAAAATCGTCCTACTGTGCAGATTTTCTGTCAAGATTAAAATCTGCAGGACAGGTGCCCATTCGTCTGTTTTGGGCTGTGCTACATAGCACAGGTCAATTTTATACAGGTTTACCTCTTACAGACAGCATTTACATCTAGCAGTACAGTCATTGGCCATGGCTGACAACAATGATGTATTCCGCATGTTGGCTGCTGAGGATAAGTTGGATGGCACCAACTATCCATTGTGGGCATATATGATGCGACATGTATTGGTAGCAAAGGGGTTATGGAACATTGTGCAGGGTATTGATGCACGTCCTATTGTGGCTGGGAATGCTGCAAACACATCAGAAACAGGTACTGTTGATGATGGTGCAGGCACAAGTGCTGTAGCAGCTGTTCGAGAACCACCACTTTCAGCAGAGCAGATTCGTTGGGATGGTAGAGATGCGCAGGCTCATGCCTTGATTGCGCTCTCTGTCAAACGTACCATTATCCCACATATTCGCTCCTGCAGGACTTCTAAGGATGCTTGGGATGTACTTGCCACATTGTATCAGGCAAGAAATGAGGCTCGTGTTGCTTACCTCCGAAAACAGTTGGAGAGTGAGCATATGAACGAAGGTGATTCTATGGATAGCTTTTTGACAAAGATCAAGGATTTCAAAGAGCACCTCATTTCTGCAGATGAAATCCTGTCAGACAGTTCACTTGTGCAGACTGTTTTGAATGGTCTACCAGATTCTTATCAGGGTTTTGCTTCCACTCTTCGCTTGATGATGAAAGGCAATCCCAATGCCTTATCATTTGAGGAGTTAGTTTCTGTTTTGCTGCAAGAAGACCAGTCAAGGCAAAACAGGAATATTATGCGTGTCGCAGATCAAGCTTTCGTTGCTAATCAGAGAAGCGGGAAAGGTAAAGCTGGCTTTTCTTCTAGTAAGCAGAAATCTGCAAATGCTGCGCAACCAAAGAAGGAAGACAAAGATGAGAAGAAGGGTGACAAACAGAAGACATTTTGCAAGTACTGTAAGGGAAATGATCATGTCATCAAAGCGTGTCCTAAGCTGGCTGCGAAAGAGGCTAAGAAGAAAGAGGCTGGTATGGCTGTTGCAGATGCCTCTCCTTCTAACAATGAATCTGCTAATGTTGTGCTAGATACAGAATGGGCATTCAATGCGCAGTGCAGTTATGACCCATCTTTGCATGACACATGTATGTCTGCAGTAGATTCAGATGTATGGTACTTTGACAGTGGTGCCACTAAGCATATCACCTCGCAGCGCAGTTTATTCACTTTCCTTGAGTCTGCTCCCACAGGGAATACTGTCACTTGTGCCAATAACTCCTCTTATCCCGTTAAAGGAGTTGGACAGATTGTGCTGAATGTTGCAAATTGCAACACCTTTACACTTTTTGATGCATTGTATGTGCCAGGGATCAAAAAGAATCTGCTGTCAGTCTCCGCATTTGCCAAAACAGGTTTGGTTGTAAAATTTATGGATGACAGATGTACTGTTCATGATCTCTCTTGTGGTGACATCATTGTAGCATCTGGTTCACTATGTCGAGGGCTGTATAAGCTCAATATGGATGGCAAATGTGTAGAGGATTCAGCATGTGCTATTATGGATACGCAGGCTATTTCAAATGCAAAACTGTGGCATGCACGTTTTGGTCATCTGAATTTTGCAAGTTTGCTGCGCCTGCAGAAATCTGAAATGGTGTCTTCTTTGCCTAAGCTTGAGGCACCTGTCAAGCATGTTTGTGAGGGCTGCATATTGGGTAAAATGCAGCGTGCTTCCTTTCCCAAAGATGGATCAGTGAGAGCTGAACGCAGATTGCAGCTTGTTCACAGTGATGTTTGTGGTCCCATGCAAACTCCATCATTTGGAAACTACCTTTACTTCGTGACTTTCATTGATGATTTTACCAGGCATGCATGGGTATATCCTTTGAAGGCAAAGTCCGAAGTGTTTTTGTGCTTCAAACAGTTTTTGGTTATGGCTGAAAATGTGTCAGAAAGTAAGATGGGCACCCTCCGTTCAGATCGAGGGGGGGAGTATATGTCTTCAGAATTTAATGCATTTCTGGCTGAGCGTGGGATAAAACACCAATGTACAGTGCCGTATACACCACAGCAAAATGGTGTGGCTGAGAGAAAAAACAGGTCTCTCATGGAAATGGCAAGATGTATGGTTAAGAGTCAAAGTCTACCACATGGTTTTTGGCTTGAGGCTGTCATGTGTGCCACTTATGTACTAAACAGGTGTCCCACCAAAGCATTACAAGTTGTCACTCCATATGAGGCTTGGCATAGCCGCAAGCCATCTGTTGGCCATTTACGTGTTTTTGGTTGCCTGGCATATGCATTAGTGCCTGTGCAACATCGCAGAAAATTGGATGACAAAGCTGTCAAATGTATTTTTGTTGGATATAGTGCTGAGAGCAAAGGCTATCGTTTGTATCATCCACAGACAAAGCGCATTTTGGTTAGCCGTGATGTTGTATTTGTGGAAGATGCAGTTCAGCCCTTGGTTTCATGTACTAAGGAGACAGATATCAGCTCACGTGATGTCTATGATACATTGTTGCCTCTTTTCAGTGGTGCACAATCAAGTGCAATACCTCATGAGGCAGTTTTTCAGCCTATGCAGGTTTTAAATGATGGCACAGATCAGCCTATATCTGATGCAGATGTGCATGATGCACTTGAGGATGAGAGACAAGAGATTGAGGGCTCTAGGAACATGCCTAGATGGCTGGTGCAGACTTTGCGTGACAGCAAGTTGGATGCCCCTTTGTCTAGTCGCACTCGTTCTGGCTCTCATGGTGCCTCTTATGCGTCAGATTGTTATGCATTGGCTGTTTCTAGTATGTGCGATGAAAGTGAGCCTGTTTCATTTGATGAGGCACAAAGTTCAGAAAATTGGATGGCTGCTATGCAAGCAGAATACGATGCTATTATGAAGAATAGTACATGGTCTTTATGTGACTTGCCCCCTGGCAAGAAGGCCATTGGCACTAAGTGGGTATACAAATTGAAGCGTAAGCCTGATGGCACAGTGGATCGCCATAAGGCTAGGCTTGTTGCAAAAGGTTATGCTCAAGAGAAGGGCATTGATTTTGATGAGACTTTTGCTCCCACATGTCGTATGACCACTGTTCGTAGCATCTGTGCATTAGCAGCTCATAATGGTTGGAATGTACATCAGCTGGACATAAAGACTGCGTTCTTAAATGGAGATTTGCATGAGGAGGTGTATGTATCACAGCCTCGTGGTTTTGTTCAAAGAGGGCAGGAAAACAAAGTGTGCAGGTTAAAAAAGGCTTTATATGGTTTAAAGCAAGCTCCACGAGCTTGGTATGAAAAAATACATGCATATTTGACTGCACATGGGTTTCAGAATAGTCCAACAGAAAGCACTTTGTATGTTAAACGTGTGGATGGTGTACATCTAATCATTGCTCTCTATGTCGATGACATGCTGCTCACAGGACCAAATGAGAGTCATATTGCTGATTTTAAGGCTGATTTGAATGCCTCTTTTGAGATGTCAGATTTGGGGCATTTGCATCATTATTTGGGGATACAATTTAAGCTGTGTGATGGAGGTATTGCTTTGTGTCAGACAAAGTATATTGAAACATTGCTGCGGAGATTTGGCCTTGAAGACTGCAAGCCTATTGCTACTCCAATGGAGACAGGTTTGAAGTTGAGTCTTCATGATGCTGGAGATCACTTTGATGTCACACTCTATCAGACAGCTGTTGGTTGCCTCATTTATGTATGCATTACGAGGCCAGACATTCAGTTTGCAGTCTCACAGGTGAGCAGATTTATGCATAGCCCAGGCATTAAGCATTGGCAGGCAGTGAAGCGTATCTTTCGCTATTTGAGTGGTACTCGGCATCTTGGGTTGTTTTATCCCAAGGGGGGATCATTGCCGCCAGATTTACATGTTTTTTCAGATTCTGACTGGGCTGGTTGTTATGACACACGCGTGTCCACGAGTGGTTTTTGCTTCATGCTTGGAAGCTCATGCATATCATGGTTGAGCAAGAAGCAGCCTACTGTGGCCACTTCTAGTTGTGAAGCTGAGTACAGGGCAGCTTTCACAGCTACGGTTGAGTGTGTGTGGCTCAGACGCCTTATGGCTGATTTGGGTGTTGGGCAGCCATCTGCCACCACCATCTTCACTGACAGTCAGAGCGCATTGGCAGTTGCGCGGAACCCAGTGTTCCATGCTCGTACGAAGCACATTGAGGTGCACTACCATTATGTCAGGGAGAGACTCTCTGCAGGAGAGATCAGTTTGGCTTATGTGCCAACACAGGATAACCTTGCAGACCTTTTCACAAAGGCTCTGCCTCGTGAGAAGTTCGAAGCTTTTCGCAAAGCTTTGGGCTTACTCCCTTTTGTGGATTCGTCCACATAGCTAGACACTTCCCTATACATGAGTGCTAGCTCTTGTTCACCGCATCACTCCAGGGGGGATTTGTTACCATATTATAGTAGTGATGTGTGTGAACACACTTAGGACCGCCGGGGCACTTTTTCCCTCACTAGGAGGTTTTTTCCCCCGTGCATTGTATATACGCCCATTATCTTCTAGGGCTTGTAATCTTTCATTTTTGGCACTCATAATACACTACTGTGTTGTGCTCAAGCTTCCTCATCTTCTTGAAGTTGTGTGTGCATTCCTGCAACCCTAATTCCAACAAGTTCTGCACTTGTTTTACAAGAAAACATTGCCTGACCAATGTCTGCAGCATGCAATCCTTGAAATGTTCCGGTAAGGCTCTTCAATGGCTGCTCCTCTACCATGTTTGAAGAAAAAATATTTGCAAACAGAAAAATAAGTTGACTTAGATTGAAACATCTCTGTCAGAAAATCTCACATGTCCCTTTCTAACCTGCGATACTTACAATTGTATGGAAATCGAGTTTGTTGGAGAAGATGGATATCTCGTGCTGTGTAAACATGTTGTACCGTGGCCACTAGTTTTCCATTGCTTGCCTTCTTGAAGCCTTGTAAACTACCTTTCCAATGGTGCTCCAATACATTTTGCCATCGAACTCGGTGAGGCCTGATTGCACCAGGCTGTAGATAAACCCAAGCGCTCTTATGAAATGCCTCTCCCACCCAAGCAACATCCTCGTCCTTCTTGTTGTGCAAGGATATCTCTTTAATCTTCTCTTTTGGTCTTCTTGGTGCGGCCATATCTTCTTGGAAGCTAAAGTAGAAAGGTTATGTTTAGAGTAAAAAGGAAAAAGATGTGCAGACTAGGGTTTTACAGGAGCCTTGAAGATGAAAGAGATGGAGCTCCGAGAAGGGAGGGAGATTAAGATGGAGGAGCTTTGATGGTTTCATTAGGGTTCGGCAAATGAGATAGAGATGGAAGAGAAAGGGAGGAAGAGTTTAATTTGGACATTCAAGAGGGAAAGCGGACTTGAAAATGAAATTTGAGATGGGTTTTTGGGAAAAAATGTGAGTTTTGGAGGGATCTCGAAAATTTTAAAAATTTAAGGATTTTTTGAGCCTTGAAAATGGTGGGACCATACCTACCCTAAACCCCCTACTTTTTTAACACTAGTTTGGTACGGGGTTGCAAAAAAAAAAAATCAAACTCCTAATGTAGGCCTTAAAAACCAAAATGCTTCATTGGGCATGTAGAACATAACCCTATGCTTATGTAAAAAATGCTAAACATATAAAATGCCTTTTTATTTGGAATTACATAAGCAACAAAGTAGCATATGTCTTGAAAATGAATATTTTTCAAGATTTTTCCAAATATGCAAGCATCATTCTCTCAAAAAAAAATCCAATGATATCAATAGCATTTTTCCCAAGATATTTTGATAGCATACATCAGTCCAAGGAGGTGGAAGTTCACCAAAAAAATCATTTTCCTTTCCTTGAATTTTTTCCAAAAAAGTTACATAAAATCAGCAAAAGTAACGCGTATTATCAAAACTCAATCATGCCACTAAAAAATAATGTAGCCCTATCAATGAGAATGTTAATTATTGGTTTTCATGCTTGAGATGAGATAAATAAGCCATAATTTGATGTGTATGACACTAACTTAGCCTCCACTTAAGTAGGTTCTTATCGCCTAGTTCTAAAAAAATTGTAAAAAATAAAAATGCAAAATTTGATCATCTTTTATCAAAAACTAATCATAACTATGCTTGCACAAGTAGTCTACACCTATAGTTACAACAAATAATGCACTTACACAGCTTTCCCCTTTGATGAAAATCAAAATTAGGCTCATAATTAGACATTTTATGTATTAAAAACAGGTTGCGCAAAAGGCCATGTAAGAGAAGAGGCCCAAAAAGTGGCTCTAAAGTTTTGGAAAATTCAAAACAAAGTAGTATTTACCCTATATAACATGGGTGCACCTCAAGTTTTACATTATTAGCTTGCATATGGAAGGAGAAAAATTCATGCTCCATCTATATAAAAAACGTCATTTCAATATTAGCGAGTCAAAAATTTATCCAATAATTGTCGTTTGATGATTCCAAGATTTAGTTTACATCATGGGCTTTCCATCAAGCCAAGTTTCATGATCAAACTATGTCCCTTCTAAAAGTTATGTCCAAATTACTACTATTTTGAAAAGTTACAGCAAAAATCATGCATTTTATCAGCATGTGTCTAAGAAAATTAAAATATTGCCTTGCAAAAGCTAAGAAAAGTGCAATTTAAAAAATCTCAAGGATTTTTTGGGTCTTGAGGAACATTTGTGGATGTTAAGCATTTCAAAACTCTTAATAGATTGCCCACAAAAATTCAAGAACTTTTCAGGACACTTTAGTGTCTCAGGACACTTAAGTGTCCAATTACATAACTAGTGTTAAAGGAACAAGTGTAATTATTAGTACTCAAAGCCTAGTCCCCCTCCCTATAGCCTAGTCTCCCTCCCTATATTCAAGGAGACCAAATGTGCACAATCCTCTATTCCTATTGGTCCATTGCTAATTACTTTCATTAGTAAAAGACCCAAAATATGTCCAAATGCCCCCTACTGTAGGGGTGCAGACGGTGAAGATGAAACAAGATCATCGAGGATGAAGAAAGGAAAGCAAGCTCAAAGAGGGTAAGAGCGTATTGGAATGCAATATTTTCCTTTAGGGGATCAGGAGAGGAAGAGTCTAATTTGATGCGGGATCTCCAGGAGAAGCTGGGGCCCAATTTGTTAGCCCCAGCTCTTGTAGTTGTGCCCTAAACTCAGAAGGACATGGAGTAAGCTGGTCAACACAAGGGTTTCCCCAGGAAAGAGCAAAAAGGATGTAGTGTGTGTTAAATGAGATAAGGATATATGCCTATTATGGATGCCTAGATAAACAAATATAGAGTTCCCAAAGTGTATATTGATGGTGGTGCCTAGTTTTATGTAATGACCTAGCAGACAATGGAGGCTTTAAGGCTAAAGGTAAGTGCATCTTCTGAGTTTACAGTTAGAATGACAAATAATGTAAAAGTCAGATGCTTGGGAGTGGTAAAGAAGCTCTAAGTCACCATTCTTGGACAAGAAGCTGAGCTAGATGTTCATGTGCAGACCAGCAATGAAGCTGAGTATGCTACCTTAGAGTATGGACTTCAACAGTATATTCAGAAAGGAATTAGCAGGCTTGTCATAAAGGGAGATAACTTATTGTTCATCATGCAACTTCAGACTGTCTGGAAAGCCAAGAATCCCAAGTTGAAAGAATGGTGTTTTCAAATAAGAAGGATACTGCAGGGATTTCAAGAGGTACAAATTAAACATGTGAAGAGGGAGATAAACCAAGCTGCGTATGCATTAGCAAAAAAGGGGTTAGGCAAGGATCTGGGTGCATATGTCATCACTGTAGCCTACCCCAACTACATTGGAAGGGAGAATTTACAAGAAATTGAAGATTTTTTGCACATAGGTCTTGTGCCTTCAAGCTTATCCAAAAGGCAGAGATATGGTTTCATAAAGAAATCTCTGTAGTAGTACACTATTGTGAATGATCAACTTTACATGAAGGGCAAGGATTTAATTCTGAGAAGAGTTCCAACCAGGGAGGAGATCTTTGCCATTATTGCCTCCTGCCATAAAGGGGCCTATGGAGGGAATTTTGGCTTGAACCTAACACTAAGGAAGATCTTGACTACAGGTAATGTATAGCCCAGCTTGAGAAAAGAAGTTGATCATTTGGTACAGGATTTGTGAGCCCTGTTAGAGAAACAAGGCAGGAAGGTGTTGCATCTTGAGTTAAGGAAAACTATTGTATCATATGGGGATTTTGAAAAATGGGATTAGATGCAATTGGTCCTCTACCCACTCCTGCTAGGGGCGAGACCTACATCTTGACTGGAGTAGACTATTTGACCAGATGGGCTGAGGCTAGTTGTGTGAAGAGTATTACTACTAAAGAGGTGGTCAGATTTATTTTTGAAGATATCTATGCAAGATTTGGTACGCCATTAGAGATGTGACAGATAAGGGGCCTGGATTTAGAGGGCGGATTGTACAAGAGCTTATGTAGAAGTTGCATATCACACATAGGTTTTCAACTCCTTACTATCCACACTAATGGGTTGGTAGAGAGATCCAATGAAGAGTTGTGTACTGTGCTCACCAAGTGTCTAGAAGAGCATCCCAAATAGTGGGACTTACATGTGTCCTCGGCTCTGTGGGCTTACAAAATAGCTGTCAAGACAGCACTGAGTTTTCACCTTACCACCCGATCTTTGGAAAAGAGGCCCTCATGCCCATTGAAGCTGAGATTCCTAGTCTACAGTTTCTTCTAAAACACCAGGAAAGGGTCTTAGATGAGTATGAAGAAAGGTTGATGGATCTTCAGAAGAAGCTATAGCTCGCTAGAGAAGAATCTTTGGACCACTATATCCAGTTAAGCAATAGGAAAGTTGAGCTTTTCAACAATGAGACAGTTAAGGATAAAGGTATTAAAGAGGGAGATTTGGTGGTCTTATACAATAATAAATTAGACAACACATTCCAGACTAAGTTCCAAATCAAGTGGGAAGGTCCTTTCAAGGTTATACACATATATGAGAATGGTACTTATCAGCTTGGAGATTTGGATGATAAGCTTAATTCAAAAAGGATAAATGGTTTTACAGGCTAAAGCCATATTGGTACAGAATCATGATAATGCAAAAAGATTCAGAGATATTGGAGATAAGCGTGCATGATAATGCAGCTACTTCAGAAGAACATGGAGAAGCTTGTTGGGACTTGGATGCACTCTTTGATTACGATTGTTTCAATGAGCTAAAAGAATTTGGTTGAGCATAAATGCTCTAACCATGGGGGGTCTGGAAAATTATGATAGTTTTTTTTATGGCCCAAGGGGTATGTCCAATGGTGGTTTCCACTCCAACTCTAGGATAAGGAAAAAATAAATAGGGTATGGTTAGGAACCTTAGAAGGTAGGGGATTTGTTGCATGGTCATCTGCGAATTACAAAACTAGTCGTTATTAAGGTATTAAGTGGAGGGAGGATTGTTGCATGGAGAATACCTTACAAGGTTGGGTAGAATAGTTTAGGTGTGTGTGCATGGAGAGAGCACATTGCATGAAGAGGCGAGGAGGAGAGAAAGCTGTATTATGTGAGAGCTTTGTGTTTGAAGAATATGTTGAGAAATATGGTGCCAAAGAGCACAAGGACAATATGGAGTGAGTGTGAGAAGCCACATCACCAAGTAATAATTATCCCACATGCAAGAGAAATGCTAAGTTGTGCTCTCTTCATATAAAAAGGGGACATTTCAAACAATGAAATACAAGCACAACATTTCAAGTCTTTTTATGAGTACAAGTTTCCATCTTGTAACCTAATTGAACTTGAGTCTAAACCTTAATTTGCACATACTCATGATGAGTTTTTTTCATTTCTATCCACCTTAGTTTAGCATTGTGATTAGTGTAAGATTAGTTTATGATTAGATAAATGTTTTGTTATTAGGGTGTGTAGTTAGGAGAGCTCGATCCATAGTTTCAACATGGTATCAGAGCTTAGTTCTAGCTCTCATACTTTAGGTTGAGTTCATTAACAAAGTAATTAAGTGTTAGGTTTTGGTTGAGCTGAATTGTTTTCTCAATCTCAGTAGCATAGAGAAGAGAGGAGCAGTTTCTTCACTCAGCCAATAGGAGCACTCTATCTACAACAATCAGAGCTAGTCCATTCAAGCAAGAATAAAATTCAAACATAAGGGATGAATAACACTACAAAGGCGGCCTTGACAACATCAACAACACCTCAATGGCACCTAATATGGGCATCTCCGTGGCTTCAAATGGGCTACAATAATTGTGGTGTAGCAAGGCATAATCAGCATGCAATCAACACACAACAACAAAAGTAGAAGTTTTGCTTGCTAATCCTAAACAGAGCACACACACACAGAGAGAGAGAGAGAATGAGAGAGAGAGAGAGAGCGAGCACAAAGTTTGATAGAAAGAGAAGCCATTTTATAGCAACACAACTACATGGCAGAGGTGATATCAACCACGATTAAGCAATCAAGCAGGGGACGTCCCTGCTCATGAGCAACACGGCATTCTGCCCATAACCTTAGCACTAAGCTTCTTGAAAGCTGCGCACAACAAAACTAAGCAGAAAAAAAGCACAGTGTACAGCAAAAGAGTTGCACAGAGAGCGAGAAAATAGCTTGCTTACAACAGCAGCACACGATGAAGGAGAGTAGAAGGACCAGGTCTTCATTGTATCAACAGTAGTGCTGCACACTGATGTGTAAGCTAGTAAACAATATAGTGAAGGTAGCAAAGTACCACCATCTCACAACACAGTAGTAGAGTGAGCGCATCTTAGGGAGGAGCCATCTCCTTTGTCTCAAATGTGAGTTCTTTAAAAATAGCAGCAATCCCCTTTGCAACAATAGGCCGGGTAAGCTCTTCCACAAACATCTAAAGATAAGGTTCTTTTTTTTTGTCATGGTGTAAAGGAGTCCTCTTTACGAGGCTATTCATATGGGCACCAACATGGCCATCGGCAACCTCACTCGAATAAAAAAAATTATCTTGAAAAAAATCTTTGTAA
The DNA here is from genome assembly GCF_041138505.1 of Cibotium barometz. Taxonomy (NCBI): domain Eukaryota; kingdom Viridiplantae; phylum Streptophyta; class Polypodiopsida; order Cyatheales; family Cibotiaceae; genus Cibotium; species Cibotium barometz. Next base: position 25,390,043 of record NC_141066.1, read on the forward strand.
ACGGCCAAATGAGCATGCCAGCTTGGATGGAATGAATCAGATAAAGGACCCACTAAAGGGGCATTGTGTTTGGCCATGAAGTGCCTTGCGCAAGCACAAAGGTGGGCCTCTCCACAAGACTGTAGAAGGAGAGAGAGCATCATGCAATGTTACTGTAAATGAGAGAGAGAGACGACATCATGCAATCTTGCAATCCAACTCTAGTGAGCAAACTCTCACGGAATCCGTTTACAAAAGCGAATGGACACACAAAGGGAGTTTTTGGCAAGATGATCGAATCGGCATGGCATATCCCATCATCATATGCAAAATAAAATAGAAACAAAACAAAGTCATCTCACTTGGGTGATTCAAAACTCTTGAGAATAATAAAGGGAGAGAGAGAGAGAGAGAGAGAGAGAGAGAGAGAGAGAGAGAGAGAGAGAAAGCTAACCTTTCGGTTACATGGCACCCTGTAGTTTCTACCATGGCTCGTGAGGCATGTCCAGATACCATCGGTGGACAGGCACTAGGTATAGGAGTGGCAAGCTCATGGGAGACACCTGAGAAAGTAGTGGCAAGCTTGGATGGTCCATCCAAAGATGGAGAGGTGCCCAATGGAGGAGTGGCTAGCTCATGGTGGGAAACACCCAAGAGACAAGTGCCAAACTCGGAGGGTGTGCCAAAAGGTGGAGCGGCACTGAAGATAGGAATGTCCACCTCATGGGTGGTGCCTGAGGGTGGAGTGACAACCACATGGGCAAGGTGTAAGGGAGGAGTGGAAAAGGGATAAAATTAGTGTGGAGAAAGACTTGTGGGAGAATGAGGATGACAAGGAGGTGGAGTGGGGTTATGGGGAAGAGATGGAGAATGGGTAGGGGCTCGGGGGGTTTACTATATGTAAACCCTCTATATCACATGCGTTCAAGGCCTACTTTAGAAACCCCTTATCTATGAATTTTTCATGAATAAAACACATCCTTTTTCTATTCAATCTGTGAATATCCCCTTTAAAGTGGTAGCCTTATGTATGTAAAAAATGTGTAAAAAAGGTATTTAAAAAATCCCTTCTGTGTTGAGCCCACATGCTACGCTTACATATTTATGAGTGACCCCCCCGAGGAAGGAGGGAGGAGATGATGCCTCATCAATCAAACCCGCCATGGGTTGCAATGCTCAAGCCCTTGCTTTGCACTAATGATCTCTTCTTCTCCTATCTTCCATATGCGAACCCTTGCTTGCTCCCCATGAATAAGGTGGATTGGGGGATTTTGTTGCCTATTACTTTTTTCTACTCCTACGACTTTGTGAACCTATGCTATGATGTAGGAAAAAAGAGATTAAGCATAAAATTGATGATAATTAAGATTAAAGTAATACTAGAACAAGATTAACATAAGCTTGGAATGGAGCTATCTCCAAAGTTGGTAAAGCTCTAAGAATGAGGGAGACCCAAAACATTGGGCTATATATACCAAGCTAGTTAGAATTTCATTGGTTAGATTAGATTATGGATAAAATCTATATTTCTACCAATTTATCTAATCTTTTTACAGATAATAATAAATTCTTATAAAATACTAAAAAATATTAAAGTATAATTATAATATTTAGAAATTATGAATTAATTAATTATTTTAAGTAATAATAATAATTATTTATTTATTTAATAAATATTTTTTATATAATACATATATAATTTATTTGTATAATACATAAAATTTATTTGATTAATAAATAATATTAAATTTTCTTTAGATCCATTTATAATACATATTTCAAGTTTTCTACCAAAAAAGATTTTTAAAAATATGCATTTTTAAATAGTAAGAATTTATTTAATTATATCATAATATTCACTTTATTAAAAAATAACAAATATTTATTTTTTAATAATATATTTTTTCAATAATTAATATTTATTTGATTAAAATTTATTTTTTTCCCTTTTTTAGAGGAAAGCGTTAAAATTATATTACATAAATTTATTTTAATATTTTTTTAATAATAAATTTTTGCTTTTTTTAAAAATTAAAATAAGAAAAAATGATGGTGAGGTGGCATTTTGCTACGTGACAAAATACTGCTGACATGGAACCTCCATGTGGGCATTCCTCATGCTCAAAGGTAAGGTGGCAATGCCATGCATGTATATGATGTGCCATGCCATATGTAGACATAGAAAGTCAACCAAGTTGATTGTGCTGAGATGGTAATTTATGACATTGACATTCTTGATTACGTGGAAATGCCATGTATGCATGTGATGTGGCATGTCATGTAGGTTTAGGGAGTCAACCTTCTTGACTAAGTTGAGGTGGCATGATGATGACATGCTTATGTGGACTCTTTCCCATATGATGTGGCATGTACATGTAGGACTAAGACTATGTTTCCATAGCTCAATTTCTTGACAAATGGCATACTCTCTAGGTTTGGTGAAACACCAAGCCTAATAGGCATCCTTTGTTTTAGACTTTGGGTGAACAAACAGTGAAAATTTGATTAAGATAGCTGGAAAGTGAGCTTCCCTTACTCAAATTCACTCTAAATTTTTTTAATTAAATTCATCTTGACAAGTACTTTGATCCACAAGAAATTGAAGTACAATGAGGGTCATATTAAATTTATATAATTAAATTGTTAAACTTTTACAAGCTCTCTAAGAGACTGAGTGAGATTTCTATAGAAGATCGGAAGAAATTCAACAGTTAAAATTGCAATTCGACAATATGGCCACATTCTAAACATATTTTTCTCTTCACCATTGGATCTTCAATGATGAGCTTTACATTTGCCAAGACCTCAAGAATAGAAAATCACATGTTGCTTTACAATATATAGTGGAGAGAAAATATTTATAAAAATAGTTAAATATCTAAAAAAATCTCGGTAAATCAAGTTAAGCTCTATGCAATGTGTTCTTTTCATGTACGAATTGGGATAATCATTGGACTTGGGATGTAGAAGAAGTAAACATTTTATATGTGACATATACTATAGTAAAGAAAGTTGGAAAATGCAAATAACGAAACTTCCGTGCAATGAAACAATCCCTAAAATAAATTGGATTTCTGATCAGGGGGTGCCATTTAAATACCCACTTTATGTATGATGTGCCCCAAACACCATGCCACTAAATTCCAAACATAACCACAAAAGATTGGACCTTTATATTTTGAGGCTACCTTCAAGGCGCCCAACTATAAAAAATGGTGCCCCTTATCTTGCAACCACCATGTTCAATCATGTGATGTGCAACTTTATTAACCAAATTTACTCCAAAGCATCCATGAAGGGTGAAAGTTTGATATCTCTAATAAGTACGTATCACATTCTCTCTCCAAAGCATCCATGAAGGATGAAGATTCCACATATCTAATAAGTACGTATCATTTGAAATAAAAATTCACATATCTAATAAGTACGTATCATTTGAAATAAAAATTCATTTATAATACGCTGTGTATTATAAAACAATCGGCTATACTCATTAGATAACATTTTCGGGAAAGTTTTTGAAGGGAACACTATCCACATGAGTAACCCAATCAACCATATGCATATCTATACAACACCCTTAAACATTTATACTTAAACTCCTACTACTTGTGGCTCATCCTTTCATCTCACCCCAAGGCTTCAAGTCTGAGGGAAACCCTAATTCAAATGTCAAATGCAACCATGTATATCTAAATCAGAGTAATTCATAAGGACCAAAATATCGTGGTATCACTTGACAATCAATATTTATGAAGGGCATGTAGTAAGGGATGCATTATGAGTTTTGAATTTTCTTACAGTGATAATTTATAGTCTGCATTGATAATACTCTCATCAATATTATATCTAGTAATTCACCACACATAGATTTGGTTTCCAAACATACAATGCTTTTTATTATAAATGCAATATTTATAGCCTACATTGATAATACTCTCATCAATATTGTATCTAAGGCATTACCACATAGATTTGGTTAATAAACATATAATGCTTTTTATTAAAAATGCAAGATTTAGTGTGTATATAATGTAATGCATGCATTCACATAATAAATGAAAAGTGTGGTGCGATAATGACTTCCAATCATCAAGCCCACACAAATGCAAAGTTTAGCTCACAAATCCACTAATCCTCTTCCCAGTCACTTAAACAACTTTTCCAAATAAAGAAAATTGTAGTGATAAGAATCCCTTAACTAAGCTTAAAACATACTAATGATCAAACATTAGCTAATTCCAATCGTCACGATACAATGGTAAGTACATAAGCTCCATGTAACCATGTATATCCAAATCATAGTAATTCATAAGGACCAAAATATCGTGGTATCACTTGAGTATCAAAGATGCTTTTAAATGTAAAAATTATGCATACCATTGCAACATGTGAATTTTGACCAAGAAATGTGACATGACATTTTTAAGCACACTATGGAAATAAGACATTTTTATTCATAATTGATTTTACATGCTTTGATATAAAAATACTGACAATCAATATTTACAAAGGGCATGTAGTAAGGGATGCATTATGAGTTTTGAATGTTCTTAGAGTGATGATTTGTAGTCTACATTGATAATACTCTCATCAATATTGTATCTAGGAATTTACCGCACATAGATTTGGTTTCCAAACATAAAATGTTTTTTATTAAAAATGCAAGATTTGTAGCTAATCAAATATAAGATAATGCTAATCATCACGATATAATGCTATATACATAAACTCCATGTTCTCAAGAAATCCAAGAAAAAAACTTGTCCATGTTCTCCCCTTCCTCAATGCTATATTTCATGAGAAATCGGCTTATGTATTGACCCTTGGTTGTTTACACTTGGGTACCTAAGTTTTTATGAGTAGCTATATGTGATCTTGTTTAACTAGGTGACTCTTGAACACCCTCCTTGAGGCTACCAACTTTTCCATGCAATTAGCCCCCTACCCCCCTCTGCCCTCTCTTGCGCGACTGTAGGAGGAAACTCCCAACAAACTCGCCACTCTCTCCTCCACTTTTACCTCCCCTACCCTCTCCTATGCTTGTCATGTGAGAACTTGGGTCCTATGGGAGGTGGTGATGTCCTTAGAGAAGAAGAGAACACGCAAGCTCTCCCTCCTTCACCTGTACTCCATGACCAAACCAGTAATCTCATCCTCCACTCAGTCCCTTGCAAATTTATTGTAAGGCCTACATAAGCTGTGTTGTTCACACACACATGTATGCGCAGAACCTCTCTCTCTTTCACACACACACATGCTAGAATCCCAAGCTTGCATGACACTATTCGTCTCTCCTTATTGTTGATAGTTTGCTAAGAGAGGCATGCTCAGTAGTTGATTTCTTACCTCTCTCTCTCTCTCTCTCTCTCTCTCTCTCACACACACACACACACATAAAAAATGCAAGCTTGCATGGGCTCACACACACACACATAAAAAATGCAAGCTTGCATGGGCTCACACACACATGCAGAGATAGTCTTTGTCTCTCTCTCTCTCTCTCTCTCTCTCTCTCTCTCTCTCTCTCTCACACACACACACACACACATATGCACAACCTCTCTCTCTCTCTCTCTCTCTCTCTCTCTCTCCCCCACACACACACACACCGTCACACACGTGCTAGAATTGCAAGCTTGCATGGCGTTATTTGTCTCTCCTTATTGTGATCAAATGTTGTTAACAGTTTGATTAGATAAGTGTGCTCTGTAGTCACCTGCTTCTGTGTTTGTCTAGCTCTCACACACACACAGGAAAAACTTATCCTTCCTTTTCTCTCTCTCTCTCACACACACACACGCTAAAATCACAAACTTCACAACCATAGCATGGGCTTCTTACTATATATAAACGTTTCGGACCAAAAAAGAAAAAAAAGAAAAAAAAAAAGGAACGTCGGATTACTTGATGAATGATCAATTGATCAAGCCTCTTGCAAATGCGTAGATATCACACCTTGTCGTCAACCTGCACAACCACAAATGAGGCAGTCAAGAGAGAGAGAGAGAGAGAGAGAGAGAGAGAGAGAGAGAGAGAGAGAGAGAGAGAGAGAGACTCACCAGCAACCGCAACGACAGCAAATCAAAAGGAGCGTGAAGTGATGAGAAATTTGAATGGGGAGTCTCTACAGCACTATGTGGATGGAGGATGACATCGATGAAAGCCTGCAACCTAGTCTAGAGGGAGGGCGGCAGTGGAAGCCCTTGCAACGTAGCCTGCACCTCTGCATCGAGGGAGGGTAGGGTAACATGTCAATGTGGGAGGCGCCAGCTCAAGCTACAGGTGAGGGCACCGTGCATGCGCTGGCGAGGCAAGTCAACGTTGAGAGTAAAAAAAGCCAATGCATGGCACAGAGAGAAGAGAGTTGCGTTATATTATATATAGAGGGCACATCTCTTCCTCAACATTAGTAACAAAGTTTTTCATTTCATGAGAAAAAAAACTTTGGTCAATGAAGGTTGTTTTTCACTTGCACGAGACACATGTCATGGAAAGATGATATGATACAATATATAAGACTTTTGGCCTTAGTGTTTTGGATAATAATTTGTTTAAAGTATATAGATATCCTTTCACATGTGGAGATTTAATATGTTTCCAAGCCACCATATCCTTATCCTACCTTATAACTAGGGAAATTTCTCTCCTCAATTGATCAACAAAGGTTTCTTTCTACTTACACTGAAAAAAAGGATTGTTGATAAAAATTTGATTAATTATACACATATCATGGAAAAGGGATGTGGTATTTATCATCTTGCATATATATATATAAAAGACTTCTAGAAGGCATTCAAATAATTCTTTTTTGAAGATATAAAAATATCCTTCCAACGTGTGGTGATTTCAAGCACCCATATTCCCCTATTTGGTCATAACTATGGAAAATTACCCTTCTTCATTAAAAACACATTTAGTTTTAATAATTTGTGTAAAAGAATAAAAATATAGTAAAATATAAAGCTAATGAAAGTAGATTGATATCTATTACAAATTCATACAAAGACTCAATATCCATGAAAGATGCATACAAAGATATGTAATGTTTTCATGTGAGTAATTTTATTATTCTTGAATTAGCAAACACTTACCATCTTCTCATTCTATGAAGTATTTCTTTAACAATGCATCTAAGCTTGTGAATCCCATTCTATTTCTATTTTCTCCACTTTGTCTTCACTCTAGTTAGATAATTGAAAACTCTTCCACACATGAATATGCTACAACAATGCATAAGAGTAATTTAGAAGATGAACATTAATATATTAAGATATGTATCCCTTCATATTTCATTGCTAGCACTAATTGTAGACACATGTACTAAGGTCATATATTCAAGTTAAAAGCTTACCTAGCCTTTCAAAAATCATGTGTCATGGGAACTTCACCTTAGAGCCACCAAATGCAACTCCCCAATGCGGGTGTGCTAGCACATTATATCTACTTCCTTATTCCATTGTCACACTGGAGAGCTCCATGGGGGAGCTAAAGCTTCCTAGGTGGAGGAAAGAGGTAGATCCCTACACTATGGATCAATCTACCACGAGAGGGAGAGATGAATCAAGCTCTATTACACATGCAAGACCTCTTACTACAATATACAAAACATCTACATGATTTTGAAGGGTTTTCTCTTCTTGATAGATCAAGTGTTATTACTATCAACAATGATTTATTGATGGAAGAGATGATGCCATGATTTTGTTCATCAAGAGGATGATTTGGCTCTTTCCATAATAGTTGTTAATCAAGAGCATTTGATACCATCCTTGAGGCCATTAATTTGAACAATGGTGGTGTTTTTTTCCTTGATGGACTAGGTAGATCAAGAAAGCATATCTTTATAATGCCTTGCTATCCTCGAATTACGTGGAGAGAATCAAGTTGCTTTGGCATGTGCATCTTTCATGGGGATGGACAAGATATTAAAGGTATTTGTCTCACATTTTCTATAATATAGTCATCATTGTTTACCATACCCCTCTCCCCCCCCCCCCTCCCTCCTAGTAGCGGGTCTTGGGAAGGACAAGTAGCAACATCTCTAATGATCGAACTATTAGAGTGCACATGTGTATTACGGTATAAAAACTTTTTTAAAATGTAGTTTTTATGCTTAATTATAAATATAAATTATTATTGATTTTTTTGAAATAAAAAATATTTTAATTCTTTTGAACCTAGATTATTGCTAGGTTTGTATGGTCCAGATACTTACAAACAAGAGCTTTGGGCTCCTTGGAATTTACAATCTAAGATTGCGAATGATTGCGGATCAACTTCATGTACATGTAATGTTTCTAAAATATTGACAATTTTAGTTATAAAACCAAATAATTTGTATATTTTTTATTTTTTTAAAACGGCTAGGGTCAAGACTTATCCTAACTTCGAAAAAGTTTTTTTTTTTTAACGGCTAGGGTCAAGACCTATCCTAACTTCGAAAAAGTTTTTTTTTATGTGATAGACTTTTTCTGCGAGTTTGGGCCATTTATTTTTTAAAAACGGCTAGGGTCAAGACTTATCCTAACTTCGAAAAAGTTTTTTTTTATGTGGTAGACTTTTTCTGCGAGTTTTGGCCATTTATTTTTTAAAAACGGCTAGGGTCAAGACTTATCCTAACTTCGAAAAAGTTTTTTTTTATGTGATTGACTTTTTCTGCGAGTTTGGGCCATTCAATAAATAATGGAGGTTTGTTTTTTGGGGTACGAAGTAATTGAGAAGCTCAAGTCGAGTGCCAGTGTGTTGAGAGAAAAACTTGGACCTTGGAGGTTTTTGTGTAGATTTTTGTGAAGTAAATTTTGCAAGGGTCGGTGGGGGTTGGCCACACTCAAGAATTATTGGGGTTTTTAGTCGCGATAGGACGTGACATTTTTTGTGAGGATAGGAGCGAGAAATAGGAGCGAGAAATACGTGAGTTACTAGAAGTACGTGACATTGAACTTTAGTAAGACAGTAACGTTAGCGTGTTGCTAATGTACTGCCAAGAAAATATGTCAATAGTTTTTGTGAGGATAGCATGTGAATAGGAGCGAGAAATATGTGAAGTTACTAGAAGTACGTGACATTGAACTGGCA